>NW_019416570.1:331322-429313 GCF_000390285.2 Anoplophora glabripennis | reverse complement strand
CTTCGATTGACCTCTGAAGATGAGTGTTAAATTTTGAAAAACAATATTATGTCAGCATTGCCTTCACATAGAGCAACCATGTACATGATTTGCGTTTATTGTTATCTTTAATTTGTAAAAATAGGAATTTGTTGGAAGCCCAATAAGGGCTGGAGTACGGGGTAGGGATCCTTAAAATTATATCGATTTTTTTTATCAGTAAGTATGCGAGTTATTAAATAGTTTTACCAGTATTTCAGGAAATCGGGATTTTGTGAAATGTCATCATTACGACTAGTGCAGTATGATCTCATGCCATTTTTGACGTTTACAAAGACTGCACATTACCACATACTGTTCCATCGTCTTGGAAAATAGGTACCTGCAAAATTGCATATATTGTTTTTCAAAATTTGACACTCATCTTCAGAGGCCAATATCTCTTCAACGGTACATCCTACAAAAAAATATTATATTATATAATAATGCGGCATATTTTAAGATCCTCTACACGTGCCTACTCTGTATCGGTAGAATTATAAAACGCCCTGTATAAATATAAAAATGTACCTACCTGGTATTTCAATAATTTTATTATTTTTTGTTTTATTAAGTTGCAATTTTTGCACTTTTGCAAGGACGATTTACATTTATTTTTGCAAAGTAAATTTCTAATAATCGAGAAAATAAATCGCAAATGAAATAATCCCTAACAATTTTTCAATAATTGTTCATAAAGAAATTGTATAATTTTACAAATTAAAAAAAATGTATGGTTAATGTCCACCAAAATAATCTCACACTAATAAGTAACACAGCAAATAATTTATTTTGCAACTCAGTATTAAGGAAAAACGTGTAAATATATAAAAAGAAATCGATGCTTCAGATAACGAACTGTACTCTGCAATGGCGGCGGCGCGACGAGAAGAGTTTGCATCACTTCTATCTCACATTTATATCCCAAGAATTACCTGCCCTAGTGTACGTGCCAACGTTTTTGATTAATCTTTTTTTGTGTGACTGTGCACCCCGAAAACCCCCATTTGGTGCGAATTTGTTATTTTTTGAAAATTCGTGATATCTGACCTTAATTGACCCGGTTTTTTGAGGTTAGAAAAAGAACCATCAATTCTGACCGCTAATTCACGTTCGGCGGGGTCTTAACTATATAAATAAACATTTTTTTTCTACAGGGTGTTTTTGAATGGAGTAGCATAAATGATACCAGTGAATCTACATTTTAAAAGAACACGATCTGCAAAAAATCGCCTTAGTAAAATGTTCACCCCTGAAGAGATATGGGCCATTAAAGATTCCAAAAAAATTATGAAAATTGCCTGTAATTTGAAAACCGAAAGAGGTACAAATAACAAATTTTTTACAGGTTGTTTACTAATACAGATGCGAGTTTTCAACTATTTTTCGAAAATTTTAACCCCTCGAAAGGGGTTGAAATAACCACCCCTCAAGCCATTTTTTGCCATAACTTTTATATTTCGTAAAAACTCGATATCCAAAAATACGCATTAGATAAACTGGTTCTTTTAGAAACTTTTACCTCTCTAGCAATTTTCCTTTAAAACTTTTCGTTTATTAATAAAAAAATAAAATGTATTACCATTCACCTCACACCGTATATGATTGCAATCAATCAAAGAAAAACTAAGTGTGCTGCTGTCATGCCAGTTGTCACAATTAACTCTTCTGTAAGTTGTCACTGTTATCAGCTAAATACTTTTTGGGTGTAAATTAACAAGAATTATGCCAAATTTTACTAATGATGAATATGTGGACATGCTACAAGTGTATTTTGAATGTCGCAAAAACTGTGCTGCGGCAACAAGAGCGTATAATGAGAGATATCCAAATCGTCAAGTTCCCCACAGACAAACTTTTTCGGCGGTAGAACGAAGACTTCGGGAAACTGGAAAAATACAGCCGCATATTGAGGGTACCGGCCGAAGACCTACTGTTCGTACTATTTATCTTGAGGATGCAGTACTTGAAGAGTTTGACGAAAATCGTCAGACTAGTACGAGAAAAACAGCAATGCACTTAAATGTGTCCCATAGTGTTGTTTGGAATATTGTCCATGATAATTTATTATATCCTTTTCACCACCGGCCAGTTCAAGCTCTACTTGAACCAGACATGCATAAGCGAGTTGTTTTTTGCGAATCGTATCTTAATATTCTAAGAAATAATTTGAATTTTGCCTCAAAGATACTTTTCACAGATGAAGCAACTTTTCAAAGACATGGTTTAACCAATATGCACAATCTTCATTCCTGGGCTCATGAAAATCCTCACGAAGTATCTATGACAACATTTCAACATAATTTTAGTTTAAACATTTGGGCAGGAATTGTAGAAAATGTGCTTGTCGGCCCTTTTGTTTTACCTCATCGACTTGGTGCTGTTGAATATTTGCAGTTCTTAAATGAGCATCTACCACCACTTCTGGAGGAAGTACCATTAAATGTACGTCAGGCCATGTGGTACATGCATGACGGGGCTCCTGCTCACAGCACTGTAGTAGTTAGGCGGTGGCTTAATTTAAATTACCCGAATCGTTGGATAGGTCGCGGCAATGAGGCACCTATCTCTTGGCCTGCACGTTCTCCCGATCTAACGCCCATGGATTTTTTCTTTTGGGGACATATAAAAAGTATTGTTTATGCGACCCCAGTTGACAGTGTTGAAGAGCTACAGGAAAGAATATTCGCGGCGGCTGATGAGATTCGCAACAATCCCATAATTTTTGCTCGAGTCCGTAACAACTTTGATAAACGTGTTAGGTTGTGTTTAGAAAGAAATGGCAATTATTTTGAAAATGTCCTTTAACTAAGTTTTTTGTTTTTTCTCTTTTTGATAATAAATTATTTCTTAGTTTCGTTTTCATTGTACTTCTATTTAATAAAAGTTTCTGCGACATTCAAACAGTTATTTGTGCAACTACTGTAAAGAGTGTGTATTTGTTGTACGATGCATGAAGTTTGCAGCGCTCGAGACGAATTTGAGAGCTGCACGCAACATTTTTTCTACGATTGTTTTTATTTCAAATTTTATTTTAACAGTATTTTACATAATATTAAAATTTTAACTGACAACTGGAAATTAATTGCTCAAATTGTCAATGTCAGACATTAGGTACTTATGGATATGTTTAGATTAAACTTGTAATTTTTTTTGTACTACTGTAAAAAANAAAAAAAAATTATATTTCCTAGCACTTTTTTGTGAATTTTTGCTATTTTTGACCTGTTTTTTGAGGTTAGGAAATTCCTGTGATGTGATAGCTCAATTCTGACACCGGATTCGTGATCAGGAAGCAAAAATACTACTGATAACATATGTCGCATGACAAGTACAGACTAATTTTTTTTTGTGTGGCTGTGTTATTATCCCCGGATTAGTGCTATTAATAGATTGGAACGATTTAATTATACTGACAAATACCCCTAATGCAGGAAAATATACAATGCCCCAATTGTAAATATGAGGCACCCAAAACTTATTAGGTACCATCCAATTTCCGAGCTGTCGATTTAAATTTTTTGTGGTTTTGAGCGACACGCTGCTTTTTCTGAAGAGAGTGAAGAAATAAAAATACCCCCATGACAACAAGTCCGGATATTGCATAATGAATGACGGCTACCACTAAAGCCTGAAAATCAAAGTAATTGTATAAAAAGTGTAATTTTATTATAAAACTATAATTCAATAATGCAAAATTGCAAATAGTTAATTACAGAAAATGAATTGATGATTATTTCAGAATATACACTCTCATATATATATTATTTGTAGCTAAAATACATGTGTTCACTGTTCAGGAATGATAACCCGACTATCTGGTTTCTTGTGTCACGCCAGTCAATTTACCACTATATTTCTAGTGTTGACAGAAGTATCAGGAACTTGAACTTAACAGGATGAGGCGTTTAGGTACAAATGATGTATAAATTTTCGCGGGCGATAACCGGACTACCTCGTTCCTTGTGTCACGCCAGTAAGTGTAAATATTCGTTGGCGGAGACTTTGTAACCTTATTTTTTCACGTTTTGGTTTTTTTATTTCAAAAAAGGCAATTTCCTTTACTTATAATTCATCATTAGGAAAATTCAACAATTAAACTCTTGACACTAACTTAACAACTAGGAGTTAAATATGCATTAAAGAGAGGTTAAAATACCCTCAAACCGACTAACTATTCTGGCTGAATATTCCAAGAGGATATTCAGTTGAACTGTGATTATAGATTAAAGGAGTGTGCTTTAGTTGTCACTGTTGTTGTTGTTGTTGTTGTTGTTGTTGTTGTTGTTGTTGTTGTTGTTGTTGTTGTTGTTGTTGTTGTTGTTGTTGTTGTTGTTGTTGTTGTTGTTGTTGTTGTTGTTGTTGTTGTTGTTGTTGTTGTTGTTGTTGTTGTTGTTGTTGTTGTTGTTGTTGTTGTTGTTGTTGTTGTTGTTGTTGTTGTTGTTGTTGTTGTTGTTGTTGTTGTTGTTGTTGTTGTTGTTGTTGTTGTTGTTGTTGTTGTTGTTGNTTTTAAAGGAAAATTGCTAGAGAGGTAAAAGTTTCTAAAAGAACCAGTTTATCTAATGCGTATTTTTGGATATCGAGTTTTTACGAAATATAAAAGTTATGGCAAAAAATGGCTTGAGGGGTGGTTATTTCAACCCCTTTCGAGGGGTTAAAATTTTCGAAAAATAGTTGAAAACTCGCATCTGTATTAGTAAACAACCTGTAAAAAATTTGTTATTTGTACCTCGTTCGGTTTTCAAATTACAGCCAATTTTCATAATTTTTTTGGAAACTTTGATGGCCCATATCTCTTCAGGGGTGAACATTTTACTAAGGCGATTTTTTGCAGATCGTGTTCTTTTGAAATGTAGATTCACTGATATCATTTATGCTACTCCATTCAAAAACACCCTGTATGTTTCCTAGCACTTTTCCGTGAATTTTTGCTATTTTTGACCTGTTTTTTGAAGTTAGGAAATTACTGTGATGTGATAGCTCAATTCTGACACCGGATTCGTAATCAGGAGGCAAAAATACTACTGATAACATATGTCGCATGAAAAGTACAGACTACTTTTTTTTTGTGTGGCTGTGTTATTATCCCCTGATTAGGGCTATTAATAGATTGGGACGATTTAATTACACCGACAAATACCCTTAATGCAGGAAAATATACAATGCCCCAATTGTAAATATGAGGCACCCAAAACTTATTAGGTACCATCCAATTTCCGAGCAATCGATTTAGATTTTTTGTGATTTTGAGCGACACGCTGCTTTTTCTTAAGAGAGTGAAGAAATAAAAATGCTCCCATGACAAGTCCGGATATTGCATAATGAGTGACGGCTACCACTAAAGCCTGAAAATCAAAGTAATTGTATAAAAAGTGTAATTTTATTATAAAACTATAAATCAATAATGTAAAATTGCGAATAGTTAATTAAAGAAAATGAAACGAATTATTGATGATTATTTCAGAATATACAGTCTCATATATTATTTGTAGCTAAAATACATGTGATCACTGTTCAGGAATGATAACCCGACTATCTGGTTTCTTGTGTCACGCCAATCAATTCACCACTATATTTCTAGTGTTGACAGAAGTATAAGGAACTTAAAACTTAACAGGATGAGGCGTTTAGGTACAAATGATGTATAAATGTTCGCGGGTGATAACCTGACTACCTCGTTCCTTGTGTCACGCCAGTAAATGTAAATATTCCTTGGCGGAGACTTCGTAACCTTATTTTTTCACGTTTTGTTTTTTTTTATTTCAAAAAAGGCAATTTCCTTTACTTACTGTATAATTCATCATTAGTAAAATTCAACAATTAAACTCTTGACATTAACTTAACAACTAGGAGTTAAATATGCATAAAAAAAGGAGGTTAAAATACCCTCAAACCCACTAACTATTCTGGCTGAATATTCCAAAAGGATATTCACTTGAACTGTGAAGTCATTCTAATCTGTGATGACATGGTAATGTAAATGTCTTACTGATCTCGCAAAAACAAAAAATTCTTGCATACTACACAGACAACAACATACAACTTTGCAAAAAAGCCCTTACAAAGTGTTGATAGAAGTACCATACTGAATAATTTGAACTTGATAGGATGTGTCGTTTATCCAAAATTAATATCTAAACTCTCAAAGATGGCAGTGGCTGACTAACAACTTGTGGCGGTCCAGTCAATTTTGTGGTGTATTTATGTCAAGTGATTACTGACGTATGTGATACCAAATCTGTGCTAAGCAAAACCGTTCCCTTCTTTTGGAGATGCCAAACATGGAAATTGTGATGTCTCAGTGATATTGTTAAAATCGATGGAATGTCCAGAAGTGACGAACGTCTATGTGCATTCAAGCGTTTTTGCCTAATTAGCTGCTAACTTCACACCGGTTCGACAGGAACAGTACCTCTTCATTAATAATAAAAATAATAACATTGTTCTCATACTAAACATTTTTATGTGTCTGTAAAATATTGTTATTTACATACATAGTAGCAGAAATTTAGTTGCCAAATTGCCTTGTATACATTGAAATACATAAATAGCGTAAAATATAGAAAAACTATTATTAGACCAGTATTTATATTCAACTACAAATTTTCAACGTACTTACCTCTAGCTGCGAGAATGATCATAAAACAAGGCATGCATGTAAAGAAGTTTCTAAAATAGATACGCTAAATTACAGAAAAGATTTATTGTGGTATAATATTTGTATAGTTTGTATGTGTTACTTGTGTTAAAACTGATATACCTTTGTATTTAGGTATGTATATTGGAGATATAGGTATGTCACAAATATGAAATATAAATTCATTGAATTCATTGACGGCTTGTGAAAATTAATGAGATCATATTTTGATAATGAAACCTGGGACACTTATTGCTTATCTCTTCTAATTTGAAAATGAAAATACCACATTTATACATTTTCCTATAAAATGATCTGAATTGAAATAAGTATAAAGTTTCTCATCTCAGGTGACGATGTACATACAAGTCTTTTAACGATTAAAATGGACGCTAGCTAAAGCCCAGTCTTTTAACTTTCCTCCTCATTTTTTTTTTGTAATACGAAATGTTGCAATGAAATATAGGTACGAATTATTGTTCGAAATCATGATACTTTTTTTTAGCCATGAGTCTCTCCGATCCTTTCTGTTATGATGCTGACACTTTGTTTGAAGAAAGACAACTTTTTTGTTTTAATTTTTAACTTTTTAATCTAATGAATATTTTTTATCTTTAACTATTTAGATTGTTCATCAAAATGTAATTTAAAAGATATTTTTTATGTGGTCTGTAGACTAACTTTATGTAAAACTATTATCGTTTCAAGTCCGATGACCTAAACGGCCAACGATTAAAGCCACTGATACAGATCCGCCAGCTAAGAAACCTTTAAAACATGAAAATACCTGAAAAAACAATAACATACAATATTGTATTACCCTGTATCTTATTGTTTTAATTATTTCCTGTGTTATAATATTTTTTCATTGTTTTAACTTACTACTTATATTTTTTTAAACTCGTTATTTTTACTTAAAAATCAGGAATATTGTAGTGAGGATGAAAAACCTTCGAAATGGAAACGATTATTTGATGATTCTTTTATTTAATATATTTAAGATGAATTAGAAATAAGGCAACAAATTATTAAAGTAACATTTATTGAATACAATAATACTGCAGTCGAATTAGTTTGAACGTGAAAAATTATTAGTAGACATTTTATTGCACTTTACGACGNACATACAAGTCTTTTAACGATTAAAATGGACGCTAGCTAAAGCCCAGTCTTTTAACTTTCCTCCTCATTTTTTTTTTGTAATACGAAATGTTGCAATGAAATATAGGTACGAATTATTGTTCGAAATCATGATACTTTTTTTTAGCCATGAGTCTCTCCGATCCTTTCTGTTATGATGCTGACACTTTGTTTGAAGAAAGACAACTTTTTTGTTTTAATTTTTAACTTTTTAATCTAATGAATATTTTTTATCTTTAACTATTTAGATGGTTCATCAAAATGTAATTTAAAAGATATTTTTTATGTGGTCTGTAGACTAACTTTATGTAAAACTATTATCGTTTCAAGTCCGATGACCTAAACGGCCAACGATTAAAGCCACTGATACAGATCCGCCAGCTAAGAAACCTTTAAAACATGAAAATACCTGAAAAAACAATAACATACAATATTGTATTACCCTGTATCTTATTGTTTTAATTATTTCCTGTGTTATAATATTTTTTCATTGTTTTAACGTACTACTTATATTTTTTTAAACTCATTATTTTTACTTAAAAATCAGGAATATTGTAGTGAGGATGAAAAACCTTCGAAATGGAAACGATTATTTGATGATTCTTTTATTTAATATGTTTAAGATGAATTAGAAAAAAAGGCAACAAGTTATTAAAGTAACATTTATTGAATACAATAATTCTGCAGTCGAATTAGTTTGAACGTGAAAAATTATTAGTAGACATTTTATTGCACTTTACGACGGGGGAGGGTATGTAGAATGATAATATCAAAAAAATAACTCGAAACCAGTGACGCTAAGTTGACAAATTGCAAATAAGTGGCAAAACGGCGTTATAAACAAATTGCCTCAGGGCCAGGCAAAAGCCGCTAGGGTATTTAGATTTAAAAAAAGATAGAGATCACCTATCCCTATTTTTTCCCAAGATAGCTTATTTTTATAACGCTAATTGTTAATTAACTATTGGACGTATCGGACCAGGTTTTTAAAGACAATTAAAAAAGGGTTAAACCTTTATTTTCAAAAAGTTTTACATTGATAGTTCATGTAATAAACGCGCTAGCAGCAGTAAAAGTTAACGTTAAAATGAACGACCTGTATACGGGAGAAAGAGCGCCTGGCCCGCGCACGCGCGTGAACGACGCCCTTGGTAAAATGATGCTCTGGGTCGTATGTAGTGTTACGAGTGGTTTTCACGATTTAAAGGTCGTCGTCAGTCAATTGAAGATAACTCTCAACCAGGAAGGCTTCGGCTTCAATTAATGACGTTCCTAAAGTCAAAGTGCGTGTAAATCGCCGGTCAGAGAAATTGCCAAAGAGGTTAGTTTCAGTCATGTAATGAAATTTTGACTTAAAAATTGAACATGCATTGAGTTGCAGCAAAATTTGTTCCTCGTTTGATGACTGAACAATAGAAAGAAAATCGTGTGGACATTTGTCGGCAACACCTTGAAAAATCCAATGATGAAACATTCATTCAAAGAATGTCAAAGTGATGCTCACTGTTTTTTCAACTTTAATAAAATTGTGTATTTTAAATTTTTGCCTCAAGGTGAAACTAATCATGTGTACTATCAAGACGATTTACAACCGTTACGTGAAAAAAATCTGCAAAAAGAGACCAGAGTTGTGGCGAGAAAACTCATGGTTCTTGCACTATGACAATGCGCCCACACACTCAGCTCAATTCGTCAGTTTTGTGCCAAGAATTATTCAGATTATAGTCCTCCCTAACCCTCATTACCCGCCAAACCTGCCTTTTTGCGATTTTTTTCTTATTTCCGAAATTTAAATCAGTGCTAAGGGGATGCCGTTTTCAGACTATTGATGACATCACGTACATTAAAAGCCATTTCAAATTAAGCTTCGCGAAATGGAAACACCATTGAGAAAAGTATGTGAATAGGGGAGAGGAGTACTTTGAAGGAGATAAGGACTGTTTGTACATAACTTTGTGTTCCTCCTAGTCAGAAATGCGTAATATTAACAAAGGAACGACGTGATTATTATACAGTATGTTTACATTATCACATATATGTCCTAACTAAAAATAGTGTTGAGCTGATTTCTTTGTTAAAATTTTAATTTTACTCAAAATTTAACACCAATATAATTTCACTCATAAATAACTTTGAATTTGCACTGTTCTTTGTTATACTGTGGCTCTTTGGCAGTCTTGATTATATCAATTGTGAAGAGTCAGTAAATAAAGAATAATATTTGGAAAATTGTTGTTTATATATTTCTTTAAAATCACAGGAAAACCTTCCTAAAAGTTTTTAGTATTTTTCTCTAGATAGAAGGAATACAAAAATATGTGAATACCTCTGTACCTATAGGCTTTTTTTCGCGAGTGAATATTGGTGAATACGTCTGACTTGTAGTTACTGTTTCTATCTCTTTTAATCTTATTTCTAACCTTGTCTAACCTGAACAGATCGCGAAAATGTATATATTCACTATTCAGTGGTGCAGCCTGTCATATGTACTTCGACGACTTTGACATATGGCTTCAAGGCTCCCCATATATGTTTTTAAATTTTTTATATAAAAAAATTAAACTAGAAAGAGGTTAGGTCGGTTTTTTATGTAATTCATACGAAAAAGACCTGAATTACAAATGATTCCACCAATATTATCTTTGGCCTAGGTCACAAAAAAAAAGGGTAATCCTGAAGCAAAGTGGATCGCAAATATGTCCCATATAAAAAATTAATCTTACGACCATTACTTAAGTAAAATATTTGCTGTTTCAACGTCTACGTTTACTAAAACATCTGTATCAGAATCCGTCATTTTGCTGAACGATTTTTATCCTCATTCAAACAAAATGTCAAAAAGAAAAAGGTTAAGTTACCGGCTGACAATACTAGTTGAATATACCAACAGAATATTCAGCTGAAGGGTGAAGGGTTCAGTCATTTGATCTAAACTTGTGACGTCACATAGTAGTTTAAATGACTGACTATTCTCGCAAAAACGTAATATTCACTCATACTATAACATACGACTTCACTCGCGAAAAAAGCCTTATATGTCCATAGTAAAAATACTCTATTTAGTATTATGACATTTGGACTGTAAAGTGTCTGAATCGACAGCACCATCAGAATATCCGCGATAATTTTTAAGATGCAAGCGCATCAAGCGGTGAAAGCGGTAAGCTCCGAGACAAGGTAATTTTGACATTACCGTTCGTGTTTACAGATTCATTTGAACATTTGTTTTATTTCCCATTATTATTAGTAATTTTGTTATTAAACTGCGGTTATTTGACTTTTATGATATTTTATAGGTTTCAAATATTTCATAAATAAATTTTAATGCAAGTAAGTATTTATGTCTACCTTGTTTGTTTCTAGCATTACAATTTAGTGTACATTTTTTAAGGTTATAACTATGAAGTTATCCGTTGTGGAATACCAAAATTTCCTATTTAAGTGCCAACCAGGCCCGGATCCAGAGACTGGTTTTGGGGGTGGCGCAAAGCACTTCTTTATCATTATTATTATTATTATTATTATTATTATTATTATTATTGTTGTTGTTGTTGTTGTTGTTGTTGTTGTTGTTGTTATTTTTTTGATGACGTAAGGTGTAGGTTAGGAAGGCGGACTTGCATTAATATCGACTAACTTCCTGTTGTACGTCGTTTGGAGAAATTGAAGTTCTTTAAAAAATGTTGTGCTTTGGGGGTGGCGATCGCCACATCGCCACCCCCTCTGGATCCGGGCCTGGTGCCAACGAAAACTCTCGTTGCATGTATATCAGAAGGAGAGGCAGTTTTTAACGCTGGTCATGTGGTACTATGTGGCAAAATTGGACAAAGTGATTTAAATTTAGAAATTTATTCATTGTTCTTGCAAACTAGTACCCTTACTAACAACGCTCTTGAAATTGAGGGAGTATTGTCTATCGACAATAATATTTTGAAAATTTCTTCAATTTGATGAAAACGTAATGCTGGATTTTTCTTGGACCATGAATAACAACCATGAACTGAACAATAATAGTTCGACAATTTCTTCTTTTTATCCATAACCTAGATAATGTCTATAACTGCTGAAGTTTTCCTCACACTATTTTTTTTAATATAACAGTGTTCAAAAGCAAACACTATACACAGTTTTAAATAAAATACAAAACGGAATGTCACACATAAGAAATGTTTACCTTGTTTCACTAGTTTCACTTGTCACCGCCAGAGGGCGAGCTCTTAGCTGCATTCGCGGATACCTACCCTAAAAAAAAAGAAATATGGTCATAATTTATTTATTTATTTATTTATTAAACATTTTTTGTATCTACAGGTATAACCTAAATGATACAATTAATGGAAGAATTCAGTAATGTAAAGTACCTACGTAAAGATAGCCAATGCATAAATAACTGAAATAAAACAAAAATTGTAAAACAATTAATAAAAAATATAATAATCGATTAAAAACACGGAGAATAAAAATAGGTTTAGTTCAACATAGAGATATTGAAAATGTGTTAAATGGCAGTGAATTTACAGCTTTTATAATTTCGCTCACTGAAGAGTGCAGCCCGATATTTGTGCGATGATGACTTGATTGAAGTAGTTCCATCGATCTAGTTGCATAGTTTGGAATTCTTTTAAATAAAGACCATAACTAATTGCAGTCTATCTCACCATTAAAAAGTTTATATGTAATATTTAAATAAGCACATTGTCTTCGATGCTGCAGGGATGTCATGCCAATTAGATTAAGTCTATCTTCATACATATAATTATTTGTGTCTATGTTAAGTTTGAATAGAATATAATTGCAAATTTTACACTGAACAGATTGTAATCGATTAATGTAAGTAAAACATTGAGGGTTCCAAATTATGCAACAATATTCCAGGCAAGAGCGTACAAGAGAATTATATAATAAAATAAATGATGAGATATCGGTTTGCCTCTTAATAAAACCGCATAATCTGAAACATTTGCGCAAAATATCTTCAATATGGACATCGAACCTCAAATAGCTGTCAAATTTTACTTCAAAGTCAGTTACTACGTTTACTCTTTGAAGTGTAATATTATTTATATGGTAATCTGAAAGAAATACATTCTTCTTACGAGTAAACGTAATAACTTTACATTTATCATAATTTAAAGACATATTGTTTGACTTACACCAATTCCCTAATGAATTTAAGTCACTCTGAACCAGATTGCAGTCATCAGAGTGTTTAATACTCAAAAATAATTTTAGGTCATCCGCAAACATTAAGAATCTATAATATTTTAGACAATTTTAAATGTCATTTATAAATAACAAAAATAATATTGGACCCATATGGCTACCTTGAGGGACACCAGATGATACAGTTATTTCCCGAGATGTAAAATCTTTTAATTTGATAATTTGAGTCTGTTAAGTAGGATTGAAGCCACAGCAATAAATTATCAAATATCCCGTATGATTCAAGCTTCGCCAGTAATAATTTTTGGTTAACACAATCGAAAGCTTTTCGTAAATCCGTATATATTGCATCGACTTGCTCACCATCTTCCATACTTTGGACAATATAATTACTAAAAACTAGTCTAGTCTACTAAAAATTAGTCTCGTAGCTACGACCAGGATAAAAACCATGTTGATATGGGGAAATAATATTTTTATAACATAAACGAATAGAATCGGCTACTAGGGACTCAAACAACTTACCTACTGCGCTAAGACAACAAATCGGCCTATAATTTAATATATTTGACTTATCACCTCATTTAAATAACGGAAAGACAAAAATTGATATTTCGGGAAAGTACCCTGAGTCTAAAGATCTGTGATAAAGCAATAAAGGTGGAAATGATATACCTAGAGTTGGACTACATACAATTTTAAAAAAATAAGGTGGAATTCCATCTGGGCCCGCAGCAAAACTAATTTTTATATTTATTATGTTCGATAAATTACAGATAACGAAATTATTAAACGGCACATTTGGATCAATTGCAGAAATAGTATAGAGTGAGGCAAAAAATAATGACAAATATATAAATCAACCTGTAGGTACCTAATTTTCTAATCTCTTCGCATGAAGTGTCACTTGACGCGTGAAGAGACGCTCTAGCATATTTGTGCCCTTACGCAGAAGAGATTCTTCCACATTGCATCGTTAAATTTGCATGGCAACCAGAGGAAGCCACTAAACGAAGTATCGAAGTATACAGGATGTATCAAATTAAGCATTCACCATTAATAACTTTCCCATTATTAACGTCCGAAATCAATTAACAACGACAGGAATACCTGTAGAAAAATTCCACTTATTTAAACTTTTCTTGGAAATATACCTACCTATTCTTGAAGAAAAATCAAAGTATTATTTAACTACACAGCCACAGATCTTTAGAGTGTAGAAACTTTGTTACCTTATTACTGAATTTAGCAAAGCTAAAATTTAATTTTTAAATTTAAAAAGTATTTTTAAATTAGTCAAAGTAGAAGTTAGTTATTTATAAGTACGTGCATCAAAAAATAATCTTCAGATTTTGATAATTATCGGTATTGGCAATCAGCATATAGCTATAAATTCCAAAAATTGTCAATTAGTGTTCTTCATCTTTATAGGGTTCTGGCGGAAAATTAAAGAAAAGTTGATTATTGTGACTAGTAATATTTCTTTAAAAAATATGCGCTCTTTGATAATTTTAAATTTTTTGTAAAGCTTTTGATATAAATAGTTATTATTTAAAGCTTTAATTTAAATTATTTAGTATTAATAAAAATATTAAAAAATATAGCAAAGTTTTAATAAAAAGTGTTATTTATTAGTTTCTTGTATAATTAAGTACAAGTAAACTAAATTCATTTGGGCCCTGAGGATAGGATGCGCAGTGGCAAAGTTGTGAAGTGGAGAGGGAGACTATACCTTTACAAGTGATATTACCTAGATTTAGATATTATTTATCCAGTAAAACTGTTTTTTTAAAAATGCAATATTAAAGTTAATTTATATTTTCCGTGACTATGAAATTTGGTTCTAAACAACTTATTTGTTTTTCATTTTAATTTTTACTTCGTCTTTAATTTCCCGCTGCGCTGAGGACTGATTTCCAAAAGAAAATGGCGTAGTTTGACGTTTCCTGTAGTTTAACGATGTAGAGACGATCGATATATTTTATCAAAATCTAATGATAAAAGTTTTCCCCATTTGTCTGTCACTGTAAGTTATTCTGTGCCGAATTTTTTTATTAGACTTGATGTCAAAATTGCCTGGAATTCTATATTCACAAGACTGGTGAAACGTAAATATACAGGCTGTTACAAATTCGCTTCTCACTACAGGGATCTCGGAAACGGTAAGAGGTACGGTAATAAAATAAAACATTATTAGTTTTATTCCCGTGTCCATAGTTATTTCTAGGCTTCTCGAGTGCTTAAAATTCAAACAAATTCCGATATATTTTTTTCAGGATATTCATACAAATACATCTGACATGCTCTTTCACAGTTGCGGTTACAGATATAATATATTCCGATAATATTACGCTGATCTTCATTTTCAAAAACAAAAATGTTTTTGAACATTTACTGAAATTTTTTTAAGAATAATATTCAGTTGGCGTTTTGGTTATTCATAATATGCAATTTTAAGAATTAATTTGTCATAATAGAATTAAAATTTTAATAATGTTTTAATTTTAACGGAACAACTTATTGAGTTATGTACGACCAAGTGATGGTAATAGTTAATAATAATAAATGTTTTATAGTAACGCGTGGTGGTAATAGTTTAAATAACTAAATGGACTTTACAGGGTCTAACGACACTTGCAGTGTACGATAATTCAATAAACAAAGAAATCTAAATAAAAAAATTAGAAAAATTTGGAACGAATACTCTAAAGATGATTTTTTCGAGACAAAACGTCTGAAACTGGTTCGGGCTGAGGCAGTACAGTATTGGGGGTCGTGAAGGCTTGCAGAAAATGTAAAAAAATTTCTAGGGTCGTATTTAAAAAANTTCACAGGGTCTAACGACACTTGCAGTGTACGATAATTCAATACACAAAGAAATCTAAATAAAAAAATTAGAAAAATTTGGAACGAATACTCTGAAGATGATTTTTTCGAGACAAATAATAAAATTGATGATGGTCCTGGAGAGACAAAACGTTTCACACAAAAATTTATTATGCCATTCGATGGAGGGCAAAAAGTGGCCATGAGAAAGTATTCTTCTTTTTTCAATATCATCTCAAACAAGACTAAAATGAAACAAAAACGGATTTCCAAAATTTCGGTTTTTTGCAAATATTTCGAAAACTAATCATGTTAGTCTTGATTTTTTAGAGGCACAATGTTGGTCCCCTGATTACGCAACTTTGCCCCTATTTAAGCTACTTCGTATCTCTTACCGTTTCCGAGATCCATGTAGTGAGAAGCGAATTTGTAACAGCCTGTATGTTTTTGTCAATTATAAAGGTATGACGTTAATTCAAATATATTCAAAATATTTTTTCCTAAAAAATTGACTATTGAATTAGCTTAATACCTGTTTAATTAGAATAAAAAATGCGAGATCTCATGATAATACTTTTTAAAAACTTAAAAATACTTACCCTTTTTACATATGTGTATTATTGTTTTTATTCTAACGCCTCTTTATTTACATTTAAACCAAAAAAAAATTAAACCAAAGAAACAGTTAATTTGTAGGGCTGTCAGAGAGAGCCGCAATTCAATGGCGTGCCAATGCGTGAGCCGCTGCCTCAGAATGCCTTTCACGTTCACGTCACGTATATATTGTTGTCTTTGTTACCGTGCGGATGTTGCGTAATTAATTCGAGTGTTTATGGTGGTGTATTGTAGACAATTTAATTTGTTGCTTTTTAATAAATAATGCGTACGACTATGTTTCGCGGCTCAGTTTTGACAGCCCTATTAATTAGTATATTATAGGTATTTTGAAGTCTTTAATTGATATGTGTAGTAACAGTCGTTTAACTCTTTAACGACGTCTGCTGTTATTTAAAATTATATGGTTTTTCGGGATGTTATGATACGGCCCATATATGTATCTGGTCGCAGTTCGTTACAGACTTACAATGCACTTCCTCAGTCTAGCTAGAAATTTATGAGCTGCCCTTGTTGTTTTCGGGATGGGCTCTGTGGGGGCTGATCTGTTATCAGACCCTCTAGGTTTGCCCTAATCATTTTTGTCGCTTCTAAGGCCGCTGCAGCATTGTCGCTCCTTATACAATGGTGGTATATTAAAACGTTCCATAGACCACTTTAACTGGTCACATTTAATGCATTATAAGTATAGTCCGTACAATATTTGTTGAGATAGAATTCCAAGAAAAAATCAAGCCAATAAAGTTATGTCATCGGAACTGCTGTAACAATTTACCGCGGCAGGAGATTGCCTTGAAATTTTCCGCCAATGTCTTTCTACCTCGAATGAGGTTAATTCCAAGAAAGTGACGCAGAAGTCTTCTTGGAATTCTATCTCAACAAATATCGTAAGTACAGAATGTTACAAAATTTTGATTGTCATGCTCTTTTCGTTTAGTTAGTTTAGTTAAGTCAAAATTCTCATAATTTGGAACACTGCTATTGCAAATTATTTGTCTTTTATTCTGATATGTAAAAGCCAACTACGATTAAACCTGTGTTTCTGTTAAATAAAATGTCTCAAATTAAATGGTACCTTCCTCTTTAAACGGGTTTATCTCAAAAAATATCTATTTTATGGATATTCAACAAGTATACCTTTTTTACGTAAAATACCATAAATTTTTATAAAATGATGGAAAATTTGGGGTATACTGGAACAAAAATTTTTTTTCTAGAAATTTTGGTGGGGGGTGCTTTGCCCCCGGGCCCCCATAATTATTATCGAGGATTTCATATTATCATCCAAAGTAGCTTCAAAAATTATAGAGCCAGCCAAAAAATTTTCAAAATTTATTGAAAAATACAAAAGTTACAGCAAAAAAAACATTTTAAATTCTCAACTTCAAGAGCTAATAACTCTACAGGGTGAACCCGGACGAAAAAATTTTATATGAACTTGTGACATTATTTTCTCATTATATATCCATATCCGAGAGATTGCCCACCATTTCCGGGACACCCTGTATAACTGGCGACGCCTAGGCACATAGATCACGACAAAGCCAACACGGAAAACTATATCAGAACCGATTTCGGTTCTTCTTGTTGGTTCTTGTTTAGAAGCTTGACACTTCGGTGCGTAAATAATGCTCAGAGGTAGAAGGGCCCGTATCGTCGATATGGCATTAGTAGACACGGGTATTCCTAAGCCTACTATTGAACTAAATTCAGTGCATTTAGTTTCAAAAGATATAATTTACAGTATAATTTAAGAATTTTAAAAATTTAGTGACCATCATGTCATAAGTTATTCCCCTCTAAACATCCATGGCTATTTATTTATCACCTCAATTTATGACTCTGTTCAATCCACATTTTGATTAGTGTTTATATTTTCATCATAAATGTCAGAAAGCTATTATATTTCATTTACGTTTTAAAAGTTATAATAATTTACTGCTTTTGAAATTAAAGCATAATAAAGTTTTATAGAATTTAGTACAAATTTTGTAAAAACTTTTGTACCTACATTACTTCTTTAATTCGGGAACGACCCTGTGGGTGGTCGTTTCGTTCGTTAGTGTTTTCAGGGACTCATATGGACATGTACATTTAAAGAAATTAAAAAATGTCTTGTGCCTCAAGGCATGACGATCAAATTAATAAATTTAATTTTCTTGATCACGATTATTTTGACAGAAATATGTATGTATCTAAGTGGATGTTACTCCAACGCCATCGATTATATAGTCATATGTAACGTATAAAAAAGAAACAATAATATGCATTTGGACAAAAATTTTATGTGAAACTACAGACAGGAATAATAATGAAATTGGGCATGTTGCTGCGTCAATTCTAAGTTTTGAAAAAGCAAACTTCTATAATCGCAAGTAAGAAATAACTTAACACATAGTGCATAATATTTATATTATACTCGCATGCTAAGGTTTTTTATAAAGGAGTTAAAGTATTTTTATCCCTTTATTTATTTATCTGTTTTGGTTTGGGTGAATCGTATATCCACGGAGATTTTTGGCTTTTTGGCTTTCAAATATCACTAGAAATGAAAATTTTTCTATGCGCATAAAAAAAACGTGGGCCTAACTTTTGGCGGCACAATATGTTAAAAAAATTCGAAAAATGTCATATTTTTCTTCCTATTTAATTATGTATCTTTTCAAGAGTTGATTTTAGGCGAAAATGGAAGAGAAAAAAAAGGTTTATAACTAATTTTTTTACAAAATACGACTAGTTACAAATGGAATGAATCATGATTATTATTGTAAAAATCGAAAAAATCACCAAAAATCGGGTTAAAAAACATTACTCTTTAGGGAATTTTTTTGGGAGAGCTCTGGCGCTTGTTTAAACATTGGTCGAATTTTTGTACTTATAAACAGTTAGAATATCTTTGTGAATATTCAACCAAATCAATTTTTTAAAATAGGTTTTAAAAGTTCTTGCAAAAATGTTCAAAATTTCACAAAAATCGATGACGAAATCGATGCGATCGAAGAAGTAGAAGCAGAAGTAGAGTGCGAGAACGAGGTGTTAGATAACGCGAAAATTATTAATAATTTTGTGTTTGAAGACGAAGAAGTTGATGAATATAATATCGAAGAAGAAAACGAAATCCCATGTAAAAAAGTTCTATTAAATTCTTAATATATATTTTTATACATAAATATACAGGTTCGGAAAGTCCCCATGGTACATCGGCCGTTACGTGAGAGCGATATAGTAAGTCATAGAAATCCGTACGATAGACAAGGATGATTACATTGAAGACGTTTCATAATCTGAATAGTCACTCTCACTTCTAACCCGAAACGGGCGGTGACTATTCAGATTATGAAACGTCTTCACTTTAGCCATCCTTGTCTATCGCACGGATGGATTTCTTTACTTTGTCGCTCTCATGTAAAGGCAGATGGACCATGTGGATTTTCCAACCCTGTAATATACATTCATAAATTTAAAACAAAAATTTGTGTACATTTTTTAAATCCTAATTTATTAATGCAATTAAGTATGAATAAAATATTATTGATTTTTTTATAATTAATTTATTAATTTATTCATCATTTCTTTTGTGATTAAAGTATAATTCAAATATTATTTATTGTTTAAAATATAAGCAAATGAGAAATTAACTCATTATATTACTAATTTTCGACATATTTTGAAAATAATTGTTGTTTAAACAATTTTAGAATATTTAAATAAATTTGTTTTTGATCTTTGATAAACAGTATATAAGTTTATGCACTTACCTTTGATACAATAGAAAAATAAAGTTGATAATTAAAGGAAGTTTAAAGATAAATAATTATCGGACTGTTGAAAGACCAATAATTATTAACGATCGGCATTTGAAAATACGCTAATTGTTTCTTTTTTAAATCGCGAGACATCGATTTAAAAAAATCATTAAAATCGGACCTCTAGAAGCTGAGATATTAAAAAATTTTTAAGCGCGTTGCGGTTTTGAACTCGCCGATTCAATTTCGAGCAGGCCGAAGCGGCCGCGCTCTCTACTTCAAAAAGCATTTGAAAGCTTGAGAGCCCTTCTATATGTAATTAAATTTTCAAGTATCTAAGGTCTTTGGTTTTTACTGTGCAAAATTTTGAAAATTTGCAAATTTGTTTTCAAAATCTGGATTGCAAAGTTATTATGCAAAATCTATCGAATCGATTTTGATGAAATTTGGCGTAATGATTCTGCATAACATGAAGTTTTCTTGAGCCAAGTATGAGTCCTATACCCAATTTAAGGACCCCAAAAAAATTCCCTAAGAAGTAATGTTTTTTTAACCCCATTTTTGGCGATTTTTTCGAGTTTTACAATAATACTCAAGATTTATTCGATTTGTAAATAGTCATATTTTGTAAAAAAATACGACGAAATAATTACGAACATTTTATACATAATTAAATAGGAAGAAAAATATGACATTTTTCGAATTTTTTTAACATATTGTGCCGCCAAAAGTTAAGTCCACGTTTTTTTTATGCACATAGGAAAATTTTCATTTCTAGTGATATTTGAAAGCCAAAAAGCCAAAAATCTCCGTGGATATACGATTCACCCAAATATGGACTTTTTGAAACAGATACCGTCTCTGGACTATTATAGACATGGACAAATATAAAACGTTAGGAAAATTTTGGATTCAAAGAACGCCATAACTATCTATTATTACTTAGATAATGATGACATAACTTTTAGTTATTTGTATTTTATTTTTTAGTTTTATTCAAAAAATCAATTTGCAGATCATCAGTGGAAACGACGAATAGTTGTTCACACTGTAGTTATATAGCTTCGTCAAAATATAGGAACCGATTCTCGGTAATCGATGCAGCACATCCTGAGTTTAAATATGTCCCCATGGCGCACACGGAATTGTTAATCAGCCGACGTCCATGCATTATATTTGTAAATGAATATTAGTTGAAAGTCTACCGGTCGTTACTAGGTATTAATTATCCACGTAATGACGTCCGCATGTTAATAACCGATATTTAGTACGGAACTTTGTGCGTAACGCCAGGTTGGAACTTAGAAAGGGGTAACTAAAAAAAATTATAAATTGCATAATCGATATGCATTCGGTAACATATTAACATGTCTGAAATACAAAACTTCATGCCTTAAAAGCCTTTAAAAAACAATGATTTAAGGCCACTGGTTTTACAAATAAAAAAATCATGTCCGGGAAGATATTTGGTGCAGATTTTTAAAGTAGGAAACTGTAGCGGAGATACTTACTATTAAGAACCCAAGATTTTATACACCATTGAGTACTTCGAACATTTAATCATTTTGATGTATTTTTGAAACCTTATTGTGAGATTTGAAAATTATAGACAAAAAAAACCCTAACTTGTACTTGTGGCACAGGGGTTTATTTATGATTTTTAAGTTGCTTTAATTTAAATTGCGACAAAATATCCAAAAGAGAGAGACTACAGTCCGTACGATATTTGTCAAGATAGAATTCCTAGATGGCCTCTGCGTTACTTTCTTGGAATTAACCGCATTCGACACCCGAGGTAGAAAGACATTGGTGGAAAATTTGAAAATTTCGAAGCCCTGCCGCGATAAGTTGTTACAGTCCTTAATGGCCGATAATTTTCCTATCTCAACATATATTGTACGGACTGTACTTAAGTTGCTTAGGTAGTATCTTAGGCTTGTTCCAGCAATGCTGGAAGCTGCTTGGAAACAATTTTCCGTCGAGAAATTGTTAGTGTGATATTTAGACCAACTTACCAACTCCCATTGAAAATAATCACTACGGTAACTTCTTTATTTTTTTAAATTTTCGGAAAAACATTTTTCTATAGCAGTTGTATGGACTTTTGAATTGTTTAATATTTAATTTTCAGGAGAATATGCGATTAAATTTTTTTATAGAACACCCAGTATTTTTTACATTTTTCAAATCGGTAGTAGTTTTTCTGATTTAAAAAATGTCAAATATCATGTTTCTTGTATGGGATGTATATTTTTTATATGTCTACAGGATGTATATTTTTTGGGTTCCTTATCTATTTGATTAACCCATAACTTTTTCGAGATTAAGACATTTTTTAAGTTTTTTTGACACGTGAAATTTTGTTATTTGATATTATATAGATTATGAGTAAAATAGGAAAATCTAGGTCCTTAATTGCACTGATATGAAGACTGTTAGAAAATTATATTCTCATATATAGGAAGGGCGGTGATACACATAAAAAAAAGTTTATAAGAACTTTCTACTATGTGTCTTAATAGGCCGGTCAAAATCGACAATAAATTCGCAAAACATGATGTATCTCTGATGTTTTTATATGTTGTTTGGACCCATTAGGGCTATGTATACCTAAGTTTGCAACTCTCTAAAAGTTGTGGACAAATTTTTACATACCAAAAAGCGCGAAATTTTTGGACTTGTTTCAGATTCTGCTCTATATCTCCTAATCCATACATTTTTCGTAGAAAGTTACTATTTACGTTTTTAAGACCATCAAATTTGTGACAAATTGAGCCCAACTGGAGCTCTGTAGGTCAATTTGTTACCGAATTACGGTACTTTGAATATAGGCCAGTTTTTCCAAAAATTGAAAATTTTAGTTTTAGACCTTCTTTGGACCGAAATTGCGTCGAAACCATTGATCCTACGAGTATAACTTGTAGCATATAATTTGTAGGCAATTTCATTACCTTTAAATTAGGCGAGAGCGGGGTCTGTAAGACTCCTAGTTCTCCCAAAATCGCAAAAAAAAACATATAAGATAAAATCACATTTTTCCAGAAATGTTCCATAACCTTTCCTATCTTGTTTTTTGGTTTGGTAATAAAAAAGAAGGCATGAAATCATTTTAAAAAACGGTGAAATGTATTTTAATATAAACATAAGTAATCAAAAGTACAGTAAATTAATAAATCAATCAATCAATCAAATTAGACACATCAAATTCGTCGCCTTGTTTTTGATGGCCCTGGGCCGTCACTTTCGTTGCTCTCTTCAATAGGTATGTCTTCCATTTTTGGTGGGTCGCCGTCTTCGTCCCCTATAGGTAGGTACTCCACTATTGGTGGATCGTCAGGGTTGTCTTGAGGCTCGTCATCGTCGTCTTCTTCAATGATGATAAGGACAGCGTTCTAGCACGTTTCCCCAGAGCAGTAGCACAGATCACTTTGAAGCAAGTGCAGCCACCTCTGCGCCCCTTCTTGCATTTGCAAGAGAGTAGTTTTAGGAGCTCTGCGGGGGCAGGAGCTTGCCGACTAGTGATGGGGATGAGTCCAGCCGAGGTCAATTCCCAACCCCAGTCCAGGTGGCCTCTTTCTCCACCCACAACCACTTTTGCACCTGGTGGTATGTGCGGTAGTGGTGATACGACGCAGCCTCTGTGATTGAGGGCAAACGGGCCAGATTCGCTTTGGCGTTGGCTGCTCTCTTCACAAAAGTACGAAAGCGTACCTCGTTGAGGGTGATTTTCGTTTCGTCTCCTCTATATAGGGCAACTAGACATTTGTCACCGGCTGCTGCGACTTGTTGGTGTGTGGTATCTTTCTGGAGGAAAACTCTTGCTTGGTCCACTAGGGCTTGATTTTGTCTGAAGTGGCCCCACATTTTCATCTTCCCCTGCCAGAAGAGGGCAGAGGTGGTATCGCACCCAGTAAATGCCTGGATGAAAAGTTCAAATCCAGGTGGTAGCTCCATTTTCCCTTGGTTGAATGAGCTGGTGGGGAATTGGACGCAACCCGCCTCACCTCTGCCACTCGTCTGGAAGTATACGTTTGTGCAAGTGGTTGGGGGTGGAGAAAGAGGCCACCGACTGGGGTTGGGAATTGACCTCGGCTGGACTCATCCCCATTACTAGTCGGTAAGCTCCTGCCTCCGCAGAGCTCCTAAAACTACTCTCTTGCAAATGCAAGAAGGGGTGCAGAGGTGGCTGCACTTGCCTCAAAGTAAGGCTCAGGTGTTCTGTGATGTGTGCTACCTGCTCTGGGGAAACGTGCCAGAACGCTGCCCTTATCATCATTGAAGAGGACGACGATGACGAGCCTCAAGACAACCCTGACGATCCACCAATACTGGAGTACCTACCTACAGGGAACGAAGACGGCGACCCACCAATAGTGGAAGACATACCTATTGAAGAGCAACGAAAGTAACGGCCCAGGGCCATTAAAAACAAGGCGACGAATTTGACTCTGTGTCTAATTTGATTGACTGATTGATTGATTAAGTACTTTTGATTACTTATGTTTATATTAAAACACATTTCACCGTTTCTTTAAATGATTTCATGCAATCTTTTTCATTGCCAAACTAAAAAACAAAAGATAGGAAAGGTTATGGAACATTTCTGGAAAAATGTGATTTTACCTTATGTTTTTTTTGCGATTTTGAGCTCTGCGCTTAATTTAAAGGTAATGAAATTGCCTACAAATTATATTCTACAAGTTCTACTCGTAGGATCAATGGTTTCGACGCAATTTCGGTCCAAAGAAGGTATAAAACTAAAATTTTCAATTTTTGGAAAAACTGACCTATTTTCAAAGTGCCATAATTCGGTAACCAATTGACCTATACAGCTCCGGTTAGGCTTAATTTGTCATAAATTTGATGCTCTTAAAAAACGTACAGAATAGCTTTCGACGAAAAATGTATGGATTAGTATATACAGGGTGTCTCATAATTAGCTGCCAACCCTGAACAGGCCGATTCTATGATCAAAACTAAGTAAAAAAGTTCATATGAACATGGGTCCGGAAATGCTTCCTAAGGGCACAGGGGCCCATTGAAGAGGGAGGAATGGAAATCATTTTTTTGCAATATCTCTCAATTGCATTGTGATAAATGAATGAAATTTGGTATACACAACTAAATTAAAATAATAATAATAATAATTTTCCTTTTCTCTCTTTTCCATTTAAAGGATTAATTTTTATTTAATTTAATTTTTTATTATTATTTTTTATTAAAATTAGATTAAATTTAAACAAAAAAATTTTTTTGTTTAAATTACTATGAAATTGACCAAAGTGGGATTAATTCCAGAGCGATGTTCTCAGAAACCGTTAAAGATAACGATTTGAAACAAGAGTACCTTTATAACGTAAAACAGTTCGGGAAAACGGAATTTGCTGTCCAATTTGTTAAAAAGTCAAAGATGAAAAAGTTACACACGCAAAGTACCAAGGGCCCCCCCGTACCCACCCCAATGGACCTTGTGGAAATAAATGGATTAGTCCATCAAATTGCTCATCAAAATTTAGCTGTGTATACCAAATTTCATTCATTTATCACAACGCGATTGAGAGATATTGCAAAAAAATTATTTCCATTCCTCCCTCTTCAATGGGTCCATGTGCCCTTAGGAAGCATTTCCGGACCCATGTTCATATGAACTTTTTTACTTAGTTTTGATCATAGAATCGGCCTGTTCAGGGTTGGCAGCTAATTATGAGACACCCCGTATAGAGCAGAATCTGAAACAAGTCCAAAAATTTCGCGGTTTTTGGTTTTTTGAAAACTTTTTGAGAGTTGCAAACTTGGGTATACATAGCCCTAATGAGTCCAAACAACATACTAAAATATCGGAGATACATCATGTTTTGCGAATTTAGCGATTTTTTGTGCCGATTTTGACCGGCCTATAATGATACTATCGTTTGAATGATAGAGAACATTTTTTTTGGAACAACATTTAGGTATTTAAACAGTACCCTTAGGAAACATTATAGAAGCCATTTAAATATAAACATTTTTTTTTTATTTTTATTCGTATATTTATTATGTCAAATATAAAAACGAAATTCTTAAGCACCCTATATATCTATTTTATTCATAAATTCTTTAGAAGTGACCTTAATATTTAAGTTATAGAAAAATGTGTCAGATCTATTGTGTTCAAGACGGTTTTCAATTATTACAAAATTAATTTTTTATAAGTCTTCATATACACATATCTTAGAGAGTCCTGAATTATAATTCATTTTTTTTAATAGGAAAAGCAAGTGGCTAAGACTTTTTGTGTTGGGCGTAGACCTAGTATACTAATAGTTTGTAAGGTCTATGGTGTTGGATCACCAACTTCTACGTCATATAAAACATTCCTTACTTTAAATTAAAGTACCTAAAAAAAATCTCTGGAATTGGATTTATCACAACAATTTGCAATACTTTATCTCTTTAACCATTTTGTTCACTAAAACAACACAATTTTGCCCCTATATAAGGTCCTGTCAAATACTTGAGTACATAATTGTGACATTTTTTTTAAAATGAAAATCCTTAGAATTCAATTAGAAATTAGGAAACTGCATAAATATGCTGTTATCCTGTTTTAATATAATCTACATTTTTCATCAAGAAATTCATTTTTTGGACGATTAAGAGTTGACCCTATTTACAAATTCTGAAAATCAGACGAATTTACTTAAAGGATACTGAATACATATGCCTATGCAGGCAAGACATATAATTATCCATCATTTTTTTTAAGCTGTTCTATTGACCAAATAGCCTACTGAAATCGTTTTAACGTTTAGTTATATTCAATTAGGTAAGGTGACTGGTTGCCACGTTGTCCATAACATTATCTTGACGCAGTGACTAACAGGACTCTCCAGAAGAAATCTGAAAATCAAGTCCCGACTATTGCATCGTTTATAAACAAACAATGCAAATTTTCCAGTGACAGCCACTTACTATTTTAGGTAGACGATAAACATTATCATATAAAAATAATTTAAAATGTACCGATCATTCTAATGGCCGTTTGCGGCACCCGAGCTGTCGCGTACACAATCATAAATGTATTAACAGTTACGTAATGACGTATTCCTGCGATGTGATCGGAATGACATTCGACATCAATTGCAGCCGGCCGACGAAGACTGGGTATGGATATTGTTTTCGTTTAAAATGAATGCGTGTACTGCTGGACATGTCTTCAATTTCCTTTGTGCGCTGGCCACAGAAATGTAAAGACCAGAATGATAGAAATAATATGTCATTGTGACTAATGTTATCATGTACCGCTTTCTCTTGTTTTATCTTGTTTCTTTTCATAGCACATATACAGCATTGTAGGGATATAATCTGACTTTTAAATTTAAAAATACGTAGTCCCTAGATAGTATTTATAATTTTTTAATCTTCTTTATTTATTTAATTTTTTCAATTTGTTTAGACTACGTGTTTTTCCCACCAGTATGTAGTAGTAGTAGCATCTATCACCAAATCAGAGCGGACAATATTCAGAAAACATGATGCTATTAATAGAGCGACCATCAAGGATCTCCAAGAAATCACCGATTTGCAGTGGGTCAAGTTGACACCAGATGTCACCGAAATCCAGAGAAGCCTATGCAAGAGATAACAACGGAGATGCACCTTAAGTATTGGCAGTGCCACCAAGAGGTGTGATCGAACGTCAACTTTGATGTTCTATAATTAATTCACTACTGCAACGTACCTGACCAGCACGACTCTCTGCATTCTCTTTCATTACTTTATACATTTGTATGTGTCCTACTGCATGTAACCAAACCATATTAATTATACAAATTAAATTCTTATATTTAATACCAAATTTAATAATTTAATAATAAATTTTCAACTAGCTCAGACTCAAATCTAAATTTAGCATCCAAAATGTTCTGGCTTCACTACAGTGCTGAGGCTGATACAAAAGTGTAAATCAGTGCAAAAATATTTAGCTGATAGTCTCATTGAAAAGTGTCATCGTAAGAATGTCAAGTAAATTATAGGCAACCACATCAAAGCTCTCTAAACACCAGGTTTCAAATTCTAAGATTTAGGTGAAAAGGCAGAAATGGAAAGAGATCGACCACCAAGAGGCTTTCAGCAACGTACCTACATTTACCGAATACAGTGCGTTCTTAGAACAGTAACCCAATTCATCGAGTTCAAGGCTACGCACACTGGGGTGAAAAAGGATTTTTTGTTCAAAAATAGTTACAGGTCTCAAATCTCAACCAAATAGAACGCTCGAAAGCTTAAAATACTCATAATTGAATTCCGAATAGAACCTCGAAGCCCAGTTTTTGAAAAACACAATAACCTCAACCCCATAAACTCAAAACCTCCATAAAACAGTATTCTCCGATCTGTGAACTCCGTGAGCACATAACTTTTTAATACTGTATATTCTAAACTGTAAAACATTACAACCGTATAACAATTGATGCCAAAACCTGATAACCCAATAACTAATAATCCTCCTAGCCCATAACCTGAAACCTCCCAAACCAGATAACCTCATAACTTCATATAACACTATTTTCTAGAACTGTGAAACTCCGCAACAACATCCCTTGATGCTATAACCCTATAACCAATAACCCTGCTAGTCTATAACCTCACAACCCTATAATCTCATAACACAATAACCACATAACACTATTTTCTGAACTGTAATACAACAACTTTCGCACGTTCTATTTGGTTGAAATTTGAAACCTGCAGCCATTTTTTAACAAAAAAATCCTTTTTCGACCAAGTCTGCTCTGGTAGCGCAAGGAGGACCAATGGAGAGAACGGGATTCGACAGTATGATTTATTATAAAAACCTTTGTTTTTGACTTGTAGATAAACGATATATCGATATGTACCATGCCCTCCATTTTGTTACAGTATCTGTGAGAGCTCAGTTCATCCATTTAGGGTGAAAAAGAATTGTCAATAAAATCGAAGCAATTTTAATGTTAACTAGGCTATACAAATAAAATCAGAGGTTATCCTGAAGTTTCTACTCTCTGTCATAACTTGCATCCAGATAGAGCTGTAGCGTGCCTCCTCGCTGTTTCAACATCAATCCCATCCCCATTTTAGTGAGGGTATTTGAAAAATATTTTCTTTCAGACATAGAATTTCATACGATTTCATCACCGTTGTTGCTAAAATTGTATTTATACAAGCGTAAAATAAATAAAAAACATTGGTGCACTAAAACTGGATTCATCAACACATTCGTGCCGATATGTCGGTGGAACACATTTCGAAAATATATTATATAAACAATATAGATATGTAAAATACAAATTTTCTGACATTGATTAGGTACTGTGTAATTTCATAATACAAAAATTGCGGAAATGTTATGAATCAAATAGAGAAATTTCTGATAAACGCCTTTTGCAATTCTTAATTAATCATTTCATTTTCCATGGTTCGAATTTCTCAAATTAATGTCGCTTCAGAAAATTTACATATTTCTTCAAAAGAAAATAGTTATTAGGAAAATTCTAGGAATGGTAAGATCTAGAGAGAACTGTTTGTAAAATATCGGGTAAATCCAAAAGCATTATTTCGCAAAGTTCCTGTGGTTTTTTCCTTTCTTGTTTCCGCGCTATTGTTCGGTAGTTACCTATATATAAGTTCTTGCTTTAATCCAATCGACTAGTTTTACAGTAACACAGCATTTTTTTCACAAATTGATAATAGTGGCATATTTTATGTATTTTTTCTTGATGTAAATTGTAAATACTAGGTGTCCCGGCTCCTTAATATTTACAAGTATATGTATTGTTTGAAAGCTTGTATTACGTATAAAATCTCAAGAATGTCACCCCTACCTTTAAAATTGGTATATGTATTTTTCCAAATGTTAAATAGAAACTAAAAATGCGTATTAGACACTAATGTGGAGCCGAGCACAAAAAATAGATATTTTTATGCCAATAATTTTTTTATGAATACACTTATTGTGAAGTTAGTAGTTTTAGAAATGCTTTCAATTTATTCAAACGTATGATACGTTTACTTTAAACTTAAAAAATTGGACATATTTCAATCACAGGAAAATACATTTTTTTCTTAAAAATAACTAGAAATTTTCAAAATATCCAGTAGTGTCAAAATTATAGGGTTTTTATTTACAATGCCTCCCATTGATCACTGATTAACAAATGGGTACACCAGTTCAGTAAACTCTCATCTAACATTTAACCACAGTACCTCTTAAAACTTGGTTCATTTAGATTCCAACACTCTTTAACTACAACTTTCTGAAATTATGACACATACTTAAAAACATCCTACATAAGGCGCTAAGCATTGCATTAAATATAGCTGCGACGTTCAAATAATGACTTAAACCTGTTTTACATTTTCAAATTTTTGGACAAATAAATAAAATACGTATGTTCTATTGGTACATGTAATTTGGTGGCCTGAAATGTCACTAGCAAAGTGGCTAATTTATCGTATCTTGTACAAAAATGCCAAGAATATAGCAAATTGTATCAATTTCTCGAACAATTATGGGGACAAAAATTGTTGAATGTAAAACTCGTTTTAATTATGCGGCCGGTAGATATATCTATTATAGCCTATTAGATTTGTTTACAATGGACAATAAAATTTATAATCTAAGAAAATATTAAATACAATTGATTCGGTTTTGCATAAATACAAATTTTATATCCGCTTCGACGCTCAGTCTCCTTTGCATGGTTAAAACATTCGACTGTGTATATATTAATAATAATGTTTTCATTACTGTCTAACGCCGGCCCAATGATTCATCCTACATTCGGTGGCTAGGACGTGCAAAAACTGTAAATGAGTATTTTTTAATACTTCATGAGAACTCGCGTCGCAAAATAATTCTCACAGACTCTTTTATGCGGAGGAAAGGGATTTTAGAGGACACATTCCTTTTTCCGCCATCTTCTCACGTATCTGTATGTTTTGTTTTCTTTCATATCCTCAACCACACCACAAATACCTTTATTTCCCTTTAAAAATACATTATGCAGATGTTCATTGGCCAGACAAAAGTAATCATACTTTTATCAGTTAAAATATTTTAAAAAGGTAATTTAAAATCATAATGATACTTTAAATTTTATATGGAAATGATGAATAACATATGCAAACAGATTTTGTTAAAAAAATAGAACAGGTACCTATTCCAAGCAAGGTCCAATATCCCATAGCTCTCTTATTAATTTTCATTGTACCAATTTTAAAAAATGCAAAGAAATTCTACAAACTTAGCAGATTTCAGAATAATTCTGTGGCAAAATGTTTATACCGTAGTAAGTTTTTACTTATGAATTTTTGACAATTTGAAACGATTTTTTTCTTTTCGCTCCTTATGTTGATTGTTATGATTTCCCAATGCATATTTAGAATGAAAAAATACTACACTTTACTCAGTTTAAGTAAATTATGAAATAGTTTGTGTATTATTTAACTATTGCGAATATACGTTACAAAATGTATTAATATCAAACGGATATTTGATTATTAATTTGCAGTGGCTTCATATAATGCAAAGGGTAATAATTTAAAACGTACTACACATGCAGGTGAGGTTCCATTCCTAGTTAATAAACGCTAGGTATTGGGGTCGACGTTCAATCACAATCTTTGATGGAAGAGAATTTCGCATTAAGTTTGGGCAAATGGCCCACCTCTTGATTGTCGCCGACTACAACTGATTATCGACTTGTTATGGTTTCCCTAGATCGAATTCCAAAATATTCGGAAAACTTCCTCCGGCGCTCTCGTCTGCTACAGCTTCAATATTTGGTGGAGGCTTGGAGCTTCTCAGGAACTTCGGCGGAAGTTTTGGAAACTTGGGTAAAATAATTATTTTCCACACCGCGCCTTCTACTTTTTGTGAGGGGTGGTTTGGACCAGTGTAGACTGGTTGGACAGGGCTTCCGATTGGAAAGTTGAGCGAAAATTTAATACAACAATATTATATGTCACCGTAAACTTAAGGGTAAGTTTATCCTCAACAGAAAATTATGCTTACTGCAGATTATAATCAATTCAAAACAACATCCTTGAATATTTTAGGAATGGAACTCGATGATGACTATCAAAGATAGGCGTTAATCAAATCTTAGAAAATTATATCCAATTGGTGTAAATTAACTAAATTCAAGATTTTGTTTGAGATAGTTTAAAAAAATTTGCTTTCTGATAGTTCTGATCACTTTTGAATTGAAAAAATACGAGAGTTTTCCGAATTAACATAAGATAATGGCAGATAATGGTTTTGGCACCATTTGCATCTTCGTATTTGTTTAAAATTACCTCATTTTTTATTATTTTCAAAATGTAACTTAGAAATTTCTTGGAATTGGAAAATGATTCTGTATTCTGGAATACAGAAGATCTATTTCTCAAAATTCTCTAAAACTTAAATCGAATTAATAAATATACCTCTGTAGTAACTAAAGTTGAAGAATGAACTGTAGATTTAGGAAAAACCAGCATATTTATTTCTCATTATTGTTTTTGAACATATAAAATAAATTTATATTAATATATTTTGAAAACTTTTTACGACCTCCTGTTACCGTCGTGACCCAAATTTTTGGAAACAATGACTTTTTCAACAGACGGATAGGCGCAACAGATACAGATCAATATCATAGCTTTCAAGGTCACCAGATTATAGTTCATTGGTGAAAAAACTTCCAACAGCATGCACTGGGCTATAAATTCACCGAACTACATATATGAATGAAAGCATTAGTGGTAACTACGAACATATACTTTGATATTTGTAAAAACACATAGAATCACAACTTCGGCTGTGCGAGATGTCCTAATTTACTCTGTATGTAATATGTATAACAATATAGCAACATTATTTTAAATAACGCACGATATCGTGGATTTGTTTAAAAATATAATAGTAATATTAATAGTAGTATTTTTTCCTAACCTCACCTAATAAATAATATAGGTACAGATACTATTATTGTTGAAACGAATCATGAACAATTTAACGTAGACATCGAATATTCAGTTTAAATAGTCGTGGAGTTTAGTGTAGGTACTATTATACGTCATTGATTTGTTATGTGTGTATATTACAAGAACACAGTGGGCATTTACAAGGTTGAAATCTTTTGTGCTATTTACAAGCTAAATTAAGAGATTAGTTTTTTATTTTCATTACGTTTGAGTTTCCGAAAAAAAGTCATTTGAAAAATGTGTTTACCTTTTGATTTCTATATCGTGTTTCAAACTTAAAAAGCACCCTGTATATTATTGGAAAAGCACCCCTAAGGTTTAGATACCCCACAAAACAATTTTTTCAAGAAACCTCTGTTTCTAAACAATTTTTTTTATAATATCGGCGATCGATAATAAATAATCTCCAAATGGTTAAAAAAAGATTGCACAGAAACAGTGATTTCTTGAAAAAACTGTTTTTAGGGGTAAACTTTAGGGGTGTTTTTTACCCCTTTAAAATATTTATCGATAGAAAAGAATGCATCTCGTATTTTTTGTCAATAAAATATTTACAATTTTTAATAAAAAGCCTGTGTTTTCTATCAAAATTATTTTATTTGAATTATTAGTAAACCATTAAAATTGGCGTGTCTTTGAAATTTAGTTATGAATATGGTCTGCCAATATTATTATAGCTATATTATTCAACGAAAGAAATTAAGTTGGCATTAGATTCCGGTAATAAATTTATTTCTTAACAATAATGAAAAAAGTAAACTTAATACAGGGGTACGGTGATGCAGGAGTGCGCACTTTTGCTGTTTTTTTTTATAGGAATAAATAAAGAAATTTCAGAGATGATTTTATACTTTATTCTTTTCAAGTTTTACTAATGTAATTAAAATATGAATTAAAATTAGTATACGGAGATTAGTGATACAATCATTCAAAACATATTTTAAAGTCAATTGAAACTTGGGAACTAATGGAAAAAATGCTGACTATCCAAGAAATAATAAATTTTAACAATAATGCTCTTATGTGGTTTTCTTTATTTTATTTGGCAAAAAGTATCACCAAAGGTCGAGGAAAACTCTTGATTTTCAATATCTGCTCCTTCAGAAAATACTAGGGACAATCTTTTCATTAAAAAAAACTCTCAATTAACGACAGGTAATAACATAACAAAGGAGTAATATAAAATTATTGAAATATTGTGGAATATAAAATAAAAGATAATTTTACTGAAAGAAATAGTTCAGTATACCTGAATCATAGTATTTATTTTCTTTCGAATTCGTTTCTAGACACCCAAGAATTAAATAAAATCAGTAAAACGGTTGGATTTTTTACATCGAACTATAGTAGTACGTATATACCTACCATTTTTTTAATCATTGAAACTGCAAAGAAAAGAAATAAAATTTGTCTTCAAGAATCCCTTATTCCTTTGACACATCCTGTATAGTAAGCGAATAATGTGAATAAATAATTTCGTATGGGCTGTTTATATTTTCCATTTAATTAATACGGATGTAACAGTGTAATAAATTAAAAAGAAACAAATGAATTTGTGAACGTAAACTACTCGAGGAAGCCCAACACGCGGACGATAAAAATTAATATTTAAAATGATAGACAACTCGTTGTTACCATGTTGTTTTCCACCCTAACACATAGGGGGATGACGAGAAAATATATCAGTAATATCGTTACGCGTCATTTAATATTCACGCCCCCACATTACGTAGTTTATATAGCAGTAATTTCAACGCATTCAAATGATTATTGTTCATCCAGACCTATCATTTGGTCTATAATTCGCTTACACGATTATTGAATTATTTACTCGATAATTAAGTGAGTGAGCACTGTATTAATCGAAGTTTTATGAGTTTTCAATGTTAATTTGTATTTATTCAGTAAACCGCTGAGTGAATTTTTAATGCGAAAAAAATTATGGTAAATTAAAAAATCCATCATAATAACTTCATTAGGGTGTTTTCAATAACAACAAAGGATTTCTCCTGGTGAAATATCTGTTGTAACGGCAAAGTGGGGCATCCTAGGCTGGTACAGAATTACCAGCACTCATCGAAACTTGTGGATATATAATTTTTTTTTCGTTGAAACTTATTTTAGTTATACTTAGTTTTGATTTTTTTGTTATACCTTTTTCAACTTTTGAATTAATAATGAAGCTCTAGTAGGTACACTTTTTTAATTAATATTGTCTAGCTAGAAAAACAGTAAAACCCATATGTTCATACTTTGTTTTAGTATTAACAATACCTCGACTTTCTATGGTAATTTTACATTTTTTATGTTCTAAAGATTTTTATTCAATTGTTATATCGGAAAAGTTACTAAACAACAAAAATGTGATCACCTTACCCGGAAATAATCGAAGCATATGCGATATAATCAGATGGGCTAGAACGAACTTGAAGTTGGCTGCATCAGTTCCCATCATCGGTTGTTCTTTGTCTGATTTATTAACTCAATTTATAATGATTATTTAAAGATTTGTTGAAATTATTAAAAAGAAAAAAATCAGAATCCCTTAGAAAAAAATACTTCTAATGTTAAAAAAATAGTATCAAATAAGCTGAATTAAGGTTAATAAGGAACATTTACTTCTTATCGTTAACGGAAAGCCCAAAACCAATTTCGTTATTTAGCAACCAGTCATCATTGGATTAAATTATGCCAAAAATCTTTTTTTCTTTTCTCCAATTTTTTTAGGAATTGGCATTGTCCACCCTGCCTATTCCGACGAACCACCATTGGGAACATATATATAGTAGAGGGAATTAATTGATTTATAATGCTTGTATACGAATTATAAATATTTCCGCGAAAACTAAAATGGCAAGTTATTTGAATAATCACGTTTCCTCTAGGGCACAAGATCCTATGAAGTTACAGAAGGATCAAAACGTCTGGGTTTATATAGAAAACATAATATAGAAAGTTTTAGTTAGTACATATCAGAAATTATCACCAAATTTATTAATATACAGAGTGAATCAAAATACCTGCAAAAAAAATTACCACAGCTTCATCAGATGCGACCAAAGCTGTTACGATTTATTTTTCATTTAGAGATTGGGCACTAAACATTAAAATAATAATACCCTGTATATATGTAGATATCTATATTTAATAGCTTAGTAATATAATTCCTTAGTGAAATATAGTTTTTATAGTTAGCGTTATTCTTGTTAGTAAAGTCTTTTTATCATTAAGGTTTTCAAAAAAAAAAGATAATTAGAGTAAATTCTTCTGAAATATTTTTCAATTTAGGATTACCAAAAATGTACTTCCGATCTTCCGATATTCCTGGTATATGTCCTTTCCGCATTCATATCCGCAAGTCAGTCAACTCTTGAAATTAATACCTCGAATAGAACGTCTTACTAGGAACGTCTTAATTGCTAAAATATCAGTCTCATTATTACAAATGAATAAAATTTTGTTATCTCATAATACCTTCAGGTTAGCAATTAAGTATTTACTTCATCCTCAAACTATACAATAAGAAACCTAGAAAAAAAAAATAGTTAAATATCCATATTACAATAATATTTGAAATGTATATAATACTTACAGCGCCATCTCGAGTCGAGAGGAATAGACAGTTCAGCCGAGTGATAATATTTGGTCTCGCGACTAGTCCTAGACCGGAATATGGTTTTTGGAAAGGTGTCCTGAAGAGTGAAGAGTATGTCTCGCACTCCAATTTTTCACTTCCGACCTGTAAACGCAGGTTAAGATCGGTATTATCTAGTAAATGGTACGCTGGTACAAACTTTCATGTGATTATCCATAACCATCCGTTTTGGGAGTAATTTTTGTGTGGGCATATTTAGTGATTTCTGTTGTTTGTTTCCTGAAGTTTTTGATTGGTGAATAATTCAGGCGAAATCACATCTTCTATAAAACACCCGTTGCACACAAGCCGGGTCCGGATAACCGGATCCGGTTACCCGGCAGCAAAGTGTACAGAGTTTTATGGCAGCTTTCACGCTAGGAGGAAGGAGCTATCCGGCGAACGGCCGCCGGGTTGTAACCGGTCGCCACCATTTGTATTGACGCTTTCACACTTGCCGGGTGCTTACCGGCAGTGTTACCAGATCTCCTGTTTTAACAGGAGATCTCCTGTTTTCACTCTCACTCTCCTGTTCTACTGTTTTCACAATGAGATTTCCTGTTTTTCGTCTCAATGTCTATTCTTCTGGTTTCTCTATGAAATAAACTGTTGATTATACTAATTTTCCTCAGAATAAGAATATTTTAGTACGACGCTGTTCTCTAACGGCACTGTGTTCGTCACTTGTTAATATTTTCAGTCCTGTTATATTTTCTGTAGCCGAGTTCATGCAAGATCTTTTACTGATCTTGCAGTTCATGTACATATTTAAATTTTAAATCCGCAATTCGCGTTTATATGAACTGGGCCTAACAAGGCGTTTCGTTTCGTTCGTTTACTTCAGCGGGATTCTGGGATTTTTNAATTTTAAATTTAGCGGCGGCAGAATACCTAAAACAAATATTGAGTAGGTAGGTATATAGTTGTAGAGCGTACAACTAGATGGCGCTTGCATCTTTTACCGGCTACAGGTAATTTAACTCACTGTATTACCGATAATTCCTAGAAAAGGAAAGCAATAGAAGTTGGAGAAAGTGTCAACAGTTAGCGCTGTTAATGACCACGAAATCTGTTCAAGTTTCCTATCTATAGTATCATTTATCTAGGGTAGTAGTGCATAGTTTTGTGTTGACGCTTTCACACTACCGGGTTCAGTCGTCCGGTTTCATTGAAAAGAACAGGACGTGTCAGTTATTTTTTTTTAAATATTTGTACGCAACTATGTCGAATGTTTGTTCGCTAGAAGTAGATATAGCAATCTTTATATCACTGCTTGAATCCAGACCTGTCCAGTGGGACAAAACTTTAGCCTTTTCATATTCTTTGGATATTTTTCATATTTTTAGTTTTTTTTTTATTGCGACGACGTCGGCAATAGCCAAACCACATAATTGCAATGCGTCTACGATCCATCTCTTGTCGTGATAAAAATGCAACTGAGACTACTAACGGCCAAACCGGTTTGAAAATTAAATTATGTATGAAAGAGCCAGAAAGAGCCACTTAAGTGTGAAACGAGGCTGAGGATTAAACTGCAACCATTTTCGAACGTCTGTTTTGGTTTTGGAACACGATATTGTGTTTTGGATAGTTACTTTTAAGTGGGAAACCCTTCAGTGAAGGTAAATATTTATAGTGTTTTTAGTGTTTTTATTTTGATTTCTAAGGATTTTTCTGTGGACTGACACTTTAGTTCTCAACGTTATGCTGCACTAGGTGTTCAGCCCGCCACCGTCTCGAATCCTACGTGGTGGTGAGAATCAAACACTGACCAAGTTTCCACCTAGAGGTTTACTGTTGGATATTTTCCTTCTTTTGGTTCAATTACATAATTGAGACTGCAGCGCATCCGTCGTTGTATTGCATTCGTCGCTGTATTGCATCCGGGACTGCAACGCATCCAAGGAGGGTCCGACAACGTAAAAAACCAGCACCCGAGAGTCACGTCACGCAAGTGAAGTGACGTGAAAAACCTTTTTTCGTATATAAATATTTTCCTTTCTCTTAAGTAATTTTAATATATTTTTCGTTACTACGGCTTCCTGTGTGAAGATAGATTGATAATTACTTGTTAATAGTTAACTAATCATAATAAGGATAGATTGTAGCTCTTTTTTAATCGTAACTGTAGAGTATATTCGCTGTTAATAACTTTGGTGAAGAATCCAGATTAAGTAAATAATTTATGTGAAGCGGAAATTAATTCATAATTTTCTTATTTTACAATGATATATACTGGGTGTTCATAGAGGTGTGACTTATTTAGTTACTTTTTTTTCCTTTGCGTATAGGTTTAATGAAACTCTAGGCTTAAGCCATATCTTATGAATCTATTTATAACATATTATTGAAATATCGGTTAGCGATTAATTTCTGCTATCTTTGTTTCTTTTTTTTAATAACTGCAATAATTTTTTTCTTAATATTCTAGTGTTACGTGTAACTTAGTACTGATTATTATAAGGTCTTTATTAGTGAATTTACAAATATCCTCAACTTACCTCAATTATTTTCACATATACAGGGTGTTTCAGAAAGACCTGCCGTAAATTCAGGTTTTTTTTTTGTCTTATGAACTATATGTCTACCTCCTCTTGTTTTCGAGATACAGAACGACAAAATAAAATTTTTTAAATAGAATTTTTACGAAAATTTCCAAACGGTGCGAAAATTTTTTATGAAATTTGGTATTCCGGGGTTTTTAAGGACGCCAAATACGCTGGTCTAATTATTTTTTGGATATTTCATAGAGGGCGCTAGTTACGCTACATTCCTATTACATTTTAGGTTCTAATTATTTGAGGTTAGGTTTTTTAGAATTCGGGCTCCAATTTCTAATGTACCTACAATTTTATTTTCAAAAAATAATGTCCTCTTGTTAGTACTTCCTAATGTGGACGGTTTTCATAAAAATATTTCTCACCGTTTAAAAATTTTCGTAAAAATTCTATTTAAAATATTTTATTTTGTCTCTGTATCTCGAAAACAAGAGGAGATAGACATATAGCTCATAAGACAAAAAATTCTTATTTTTTGTCGTACTATCACCCCCTGAATTTACGAGAGGTCTTTCTGAAACACCCTGTATATGTTTTTTTTATTATTACTTACCCTGTTTTATGAGGGTAATAGTTTCCTTGTATGGTATATTGATGATACATTGTATAAATACTACAATTTGTAATTGTATTAGTTGCTACATAGTTGCAATTTTTTTTAACCCTTGTTTAGTAAATTGGGGGTTATTTCACTGGAGGGTATTTAAGTTGATAGGTAATTTACTTGGCGCCCAAGTTAACATCATAATTTTGAACCCAGCCCATCTCTACTGTTTGCTGACCTGAGAACATCCAACTGTCATCTGACCCTGACAGCTGTAGTTGTGTGTCGGCGATTTATACAGGGTGGTCCGAATTTTATGCAGGAAACTTCGAGGGGAGATAGACCTCTTTAAAATAATATGTGTTTGCCTTATAAAGATTGGTCTGGAACAGTTCCGTTTTAGAGATACAGAGTGTTGAATTTGTTAAATAAAATTGAATTTTTGGTTATATCTCCGGAATCTATTAACCGATTTCAATAAAATTTGGTACGGATAATGTATGAAAGTAGGCCTTACATTTCCTAAAATATGAGCTTTAAAAGTTCATCCAGTGGTGTACAACTGGACAGGGGTCACCACTTTTTTACAAAAAAAACTACGCCACTGCATTTTTTACATGTCATTGTACCTGATTTATATTTCAATGCATAAAATACGTAAAAAAGGTAACTTGAATTTTTACCCTAAGATTCACCGTACTCAAGTTATTCATACCAGTACAATCCCCTTGTGGCAGACACTTCAAACCATAATATTACAAGAATATTTTTTATGTTTATGCTTAAAAGTAATTTGTAACCATATCAACAAAATTCTTTACACTCCTTTCTACACCACCTGTGAGGTAGTGTTCCTGGCGTTTTTAGTTTTCTCTGGAGGCCTAATACTTTTTACAAATAAGAACAATTTAAATCAAAATAATAATAAAAATATATTTATCAAGTAACAGCAACTAAACAAGAAACAAAATTAACGTTACGCAATTACAACAATTGTTCAAAATGCGAACCACCCATATCGATACATATCTGACATCTTGTATTAATGAAACTAATTGAAAATAATATCATGTTCTTTTAATTCATTACACCCGTCTTCTATTTACTGCACTAGTTGTGGTCTTGTATCTGTTGGACTAGAGTAAAATTTAGTTTTCAGATAACCCCAAACATAAAAGTCTAGGGGGTTTAGATATGGCAATCTAGCTAGTCAAGACACTGGATCCTCTTCACCATTATGGTAGACATTTGCATGGCATTTGGTTTTCTACCTATCCATCGCCTTATATAATTTTCATTAAGCCATTCTAATATTATTCTCCCAGAATGCGCAGGAGCACCATCCATTGTATCCAGCTATTTTGTCATAGGTATATTCAATGAAACACCCTCTAATAATTCAATTAGATAGTTTTCTAGAAAGTTTAGAAATAACTGGGAATTTAGACGGGGTGGGAAGAAGAAAGGTCCACAAACTTTATTGCGTTCACAGAAAATTCGTGTTGAAAACATCTTGTCCGAATTTCATGAAGATTTTCTTGTGACCAAATATGCAGTTTGTGAAAATTCACCACCCCCCACCTTTGGTAAATATACATTTACTATTATTTTGATTTAAGTGGACCTTATTTGTAAAAAATAGTGGGTTAGGCTTCCAGAGGAAACTAAAACGCGTAAGGAACTCTACTTCACAGGTGGTGTGAAAACAAGTGTAATGAATTTTGTTGCTGTGCTTACAAATTCCACTTACTTTTAAGCATAGACATAAATATAATTATGGTTATAAATCCATGCACAAGGGGATTGTATTGATATAAATAACTTGAAAACGGCGAATCTTAAGGAAAAAATTCAAGTTACCTTTTTTACGTATTTTGTGCATTAGAATATAAATCCGTTACAACAACTTGTAAAAAATGCAGTGGCGTAGGTTTTTTTATAAAAAAGGACATGACCCCTGCTCAATTGTACACCACTGGTTGTACCTTTAAAGCTCATATTTTAGGGCATGTAAGGCCTACTATGACAGATTATCTGTACCAAATTTTATTGAGATCGGTTAATAGATTCCGGAGATAAAAACAAAAAATCAATTTTTTTAACAACTTCAACACCCTGTATCTCTAAAACGAGGCTGTTCCAGACCATTGTTTATAAGGCAAACAAATATTATTTTAAAGAGCTGCCCTCGAAGTTTCCTACATAAAATTCGGACCACCCTGTATACGTCACAAAGCAAGCAAGCAACCGAATATACGCAAGTAGAGAAATGATTTATCCCATTTGTTTAAAATAACCCCATCGTTTCATGAAATGAAATGAAATGTGGAATAGAGGTTTTTTTTTAGGATAGCCGAAGATGAACATGATCATGGAAAGATAAAGATCGCTAAGAAAATACCTGATGCAGTCATTAGCTTTTTTATTACATTTTTTCTCTCGGTAGAGATTTTGTGAAAACACAGGTGTTTTTAAATTGTATTTTTTTTTCTTCTGAAAAACGTATACCAACGTGTTGTATATCGTTTAAGTGCACAGTTTTTAAGATGTATTTCAATTTTGTAACACAATTGTCAGTGATGGACAGTTGATTTTTTGGTATTCCAGTCTAATTAATCTGCTTCTTTTCTGAATTTGTGATTAATTTACCTAAACATGATTTACAATTTAAATCATCTGACCTCTATTAAAGAGTCTACCAAGAAATAACCTTCTGAATGTAGTTCCGGAAGGCTAAATGCCCAGGGCTATATCTGAGCTGTTAAGATGTAGGTACTACATCTCTTTGCAGCAAATAGAGTGACGTTACAAAATATCACCTGCGTTTTCTCAAAATCACTACCAACAAGAAAAATATGTTAAAAACAGATGACTTTCAGGTATTTCTAGCGACTTACGAAGTGATGGAGTTATCTTAAGAACATTGAATAAAAAAAAGAAATATTTTAGTTGCTTTGTTTTGATTAGGAGGACCTATGGACCTATGATTACACCTAACTGTGACTTATTCTATCTATACAGGGAGTCTTGTAAGTATATGGCATACTCTCGGGAGTGTATAGGGGAGGTCAAAATAACCCTAGTTTGACATAATTTTTTTTCCTAGTGCCCCTTAGCGGAGATACAGAGCCCCAATGGGGTACCCAGCGGTTTACCTTTTCGGTTCTAACTTTCGAACCGACTTGTATAATTTAATAAAATTTTAATATTTTATGTGGGCCATAAAAGCTCACAAAACCATACTATGTCGTACACTGTCAGTGAAGTCAGGAACGGACTTGCCACCACACTCATTGGGTCAAAATCTTGACAGGTGTCACTTTATAGAACTGAAAACTGAATTTTTAAATTCTTTGGTTATTCCTCATTAAAAAAGGCACTCTACATTTGTTTTGATAAAATCGGTCGTTTTCCAAAAAATTCCATTTTTGTATATCACGTCATTGAAATAATAAATCAGGATTCTGAGAATTTTTCAAGTGTTGCTGAGAGAGAGAGAGGAACATCAATTCGGTACCGTGGTCAAAAATTGGACATTTTGAGGCAGCGTATTCTCACGAAAGATTTGGAACTTCATGCTTACAAAGTTCAACTAACTCAAGAATTGAAGCCTATTGACCACGCAGAGCGAAGAGAGTTCGTTGAATGGATTATGGAATAACAATTCAAGGATGAGGCTCATTTTCATCTTGATGGCTTCGTTAATCGACAAAATTGTAGCATTTTGGGGTTAAGAAAATCCACGAGTGATAATTGAGAAACAAATGCAACCACAATGTGTCACTGTTTGGTGCAGAGGCATTATCGGCCCATTCATCAAAAATACCTAGTGGTACTCGCTATCGTGACATGAAAATCCAGTTATTTTGTGCCTAAATTGCTAGATATGGATGTAGAAGGCGTATGGTCTCAACAAGACGGTGCTACATGCCTTACAACTCGAAAAACAATTCGATTACTGCATGAGTAATTTCCTGGTCGTGTTTTAACGATCAAAATTGGCCGCCCAGATCATGCAATTTAAAGCCATTGGGCTCTTTTCTCTTTCGGATTTTTTTAAGTCTAAGGTTTATGCTAACAAGTCCACGACCACCCCCCCATTGAAGAAAAGAATTGCGCGCTGTATCAACGAAATTCAACAGTATTTATACAAAACAGTCAAGGAAAATTTCGACAAAAGAGTGCGTATGTGTCAAGCAAAGCCATGGAGGTCACGTACCCGATATGCTATTCCATACATAACCCTATTCCCTACTTTATGAATCAATAAAAAAAATATAATTTTTAATTGAAGACCTACGAGTTATATCTATCAAAATTATTGCGCGAATTTTGGGACATTTAATTATGAATATGATCTGTCAAAATTTTATTAACAAACTATTATCACATTATCACATTCTTATTTATCTTATAAAACCTAATGCTAACATTTATTATATTTAGTAATTAATTGTTAAATTTACACCAGTAATTCTTAATTGTAGATATTTCACAAAAATGTTGGACTAAGAAGTCAATTTATCATTGAATTTTAAATTTCCAAATCCAGAAAAATTAATTATTAAATGGTAGGCAACCTGGTAACCCTTGCCAATTACTTTTTGTCAAGTCTAATTTAGCTTAGCTAATACTAAAATACCGTCTATAAAATAGTGCAAAAGTTTATTTTGGCTCGTTGTATAAATATTTATTTTACGCCAGTTTAACTTTGTAGATGAAAGAGCACGACAAATTGCAATTAACCATTAATTCTTAATGCGTTACCTTCACAAAAGACCGTACGCCCAATCTACTCCGTATCGTCCGATAAATGATCCGGAAAATAATGTTCAAAGTCCAAATAATGCATGCGAAAAGCAAACGCTACGACTAAGCCAACGAAAACATTTTTGGTGGGAGTCAAAAACCGCGTTCAAGTTAATTGTTATTCCGAGACAATTTAGCGACGTTTCGACTTCATATTAAAGTACGTTTTCTTCAAAACAATGCCAGATTTGCATACGGATTCGATTGCCGACACCAAAATATTCTCCTACGCAGTCTGGGAGGTATACAGGGTGAACAAGTCAAATGTTTTTCTTGACTGATCCTCTTTAAATAATTGTAAATTATTCGTGTAAAAAGTACTTCAGCATTGTAATATTTGTTTGCGTAGAATAGCAACCATCGCATTATTAAACATGTCGACCGACTTCTTGTGAATACATATAACTAGGCCGCGGAGAAATTCTAGACATGATGTAAATAACAGGCAGACAGTTTTTAATATATCAGTGACCACATGTCATTTTACATAAAATCGTGGTGTTCATAAATTATCTATTATAGACTAAAACTAAGCGGACTTCAAAGATTATTGATATTTCCAAAGTTTCGGATTATATGTTTAAATTAATAAAAACTCTCTATAGGACAGGATTTAAAAATTGCCAATAAGAGTACGTATTTCAATAGACGTATATTGAATTTTTAATAATTAGTATAGTACTTTAGTACCATTTTGATGTTTCTATACATATTCCGAGATTAGATTATTTTACTTAAATCGAAAGAACTTATAAGAGGGCAAGTTTTCTTACTTGTTTGTTGTTATAAATCACAGTATAATATCCCAAACAACACACTTCTAACAATTTAAAAAGTCCTTCCAGAACTTTAGCTTTCAAATATCTTAAATGGTTTAGCAAATATTGTTTATGTTTAATTTCTTATTCGTAGTATTCATGTTTCAGTTGCTGGTTAAATTCCATGAGTTTTGCACTCTGTGAATGAAAAATACTTGTAGTTCCTAATTTCAGAGAGTGAGATGTCCTTTACAGATTAAATTTATTTTCGATCCCTTTAAAAAACGAAGGTACAGTTACTAATGAAACTCAAATGATTGCAAGGTACCTAATCTGACCAATGTTAGATAATTATATCATTATGATTATTTACAGGAAACGGTAATTAAAATAAAGTAGTTTTAGCTTTAGCTTTAGCTTTTTGTTATTTTACATGGGCTTATTTTTATTACTATTAGTACAGTCATTGAAGCTTTTCACCTCCAAATTCTTTGAAACTGTACCGATCGACTTGAAATTTGGCAGATAGTTAGAGAAAAGGTCAATGAACATTAGTGACATACCGCCGATTGACGCTTCCACCCTGTTAGGGGCTGACACCCCTTCTCGGGGGTGGAAATTTTTTTTTTAAAATAAGGCTGGGAACCGATACAGAATCAAATTTTGAGCAAAAAATATTCGAAGAATATTTTCGAGTAATCAATAATTTTTTAGTTATTCACGATTGAAAACTTGGAGTGAAAAAAAAAGCACTTTTTCAAAGTATTTTTCCCGAATAACTCAAACGCATTTTATTAAAAAAAAGTGTAATGAACAAAAATGTAGCTTATAAATAAACAACGAAAATCTTTTTTTAAAAAGTGTTGTACGTCCTATACAAATCGAAATATGGTTATTGAAAGGGGACTTGTTTTGGGGGGAATACTCGAATTGATGTATTCAACGTCAAATAACGGAAAAGGGATTAATTTTACGAGTATAACGCTCTAGAAGTGTTTTGTGGTACTCAAAAAGACCTTCAAAATGAGTACTTATATATAAAGTTAATTAGAGCAAAATTGAAGGAGTTATCGTAAAAAACAGATGGTTTGCTCATATTTTTTAAGGAAAAATGAGCTGTAAATGCTGTACCATTTCCATCAGAATTAAAATAATCATACGATCCTAAAGACTGGTTAGATTACGGTAAAAGTTGAAAACGTATTTTTCATTATTCAAAAAAAATTGCCTTATTTATATAATAACTGTGAAACTATGAAAGATATACGTAAAAAATGATGGACAACAAAATTGTTGCTCTTTTTTCAACAAATATTTTGCTTTTTTTATTCCTATAGCATAAAAAATAAAGGAGATATCGCCCCTTGAAGTATCCATTTTAGTGAAAAAACTACCTGTCTCGAGCCCTTCGATCCTTTTCCTTTAAAAAATGAAGGACTTAAAAGGTTTTATATGCAAACAAGTTCTTGAAATTATCTTTAAAATGCTTTTTGTAGGATACTATATCTTCAAAATTAACCGAGTTATGGTAAAAAAAAACAATGACATTTTTAAATTATTGCACAATTATAGCATTCCAAGATTTAAAACGTAATTTTTTGTCATTTTTTTAGCACAGGGGAGATTTATAAGAGTTGAAAAGTGTTATGAGATACAAATTCTTTCATAAGCAATGAGGGAATTTTTATTTTAAATAATTGCACCGTTAAAGCATTCCAAGCTTTTAAAAAGTATTTTATCACTTTTGTCAACACAGGGGTGGATTTTAGGGGTTGAAAAGGAAAAATTATTTTATTAGCTATAAGGTAACTTTTATTTTAAATAACTGTACGATTTAATCATTCCAAATCTTTAAAATGTATTTTTTTATCATTATTTTTTGCATAGGGGTAGTTTTTAAGGGTTAAATAAAGGGTCGAAAAGATCAAATATATAATAAAACATGTTCGAGAACATGGAACATTATTTAATCTTTGTACTTGAACAAGATTTGTATCAATAAAATGCTTAAAACTTAATTTATTCAATTTTTTTCACTTAGGGGTAGTTTTACCCCTAAAAAACAAGCGTCAATCGAGCTTATGTCACTTTTGAACTTGAGCCAAAGATGAGCCTTATTCTAAATTTTCATGCAGATCCATGCAATTTCAAAGAATTCGGAGGTTACAGCTGATTTTCAGCTTCAATGACTGTACTATATGGCTAAACACCGACGCTAGCAGACGAGCAACGCCCGACCTGAAAATTTTGCTAAACCTCCACTTTGTCGTGGGGTAGTGATCTTCTACTTGCCTAACATTGTTTAGACAATTGTTTTACATACTTTCCAAAGGATGGTATATCTTTCCATATAAACCTCGTCTAAATTTGTATAGCTTCTGTGAATACACCGACATACAGGCCACTAGAAGGTAGACGAGCATCGCAAGCCTTCCTTGTTGAAATAAAGTAAAAAAAATGTCAGTAAATGAATACACAAATCTTCATGAGGAAAAGAGAATAATTAAAGTATATCTATAAATAGAATACGAAAAAGACAAATTATATCAACATCATTTTCGGTGCATTTAAAATAGTGCCTATATTATGCTATATACCAAGGGACCAACTTCAAACTTTTTATAGAGTGAAACATATTGTTATGAGAACAACGTTTTCGTTAAATTTAAGTTTCATTTAAATAATAAGTTGGAAGTAATGGGTTCTTCAAACCAAATGGCATTCTGGTGTACATATTCGTAGTTATTCCTTCTCCAATAGCTTCGTTTTGAAAGTATTCGCTCAATTATATTGAAAGTGATATAAATCATCGAAATTTTTATTTTGATTTGATTTTTATAAAAGATATTTCGGAAACAAGTTTAGCGTAGTAAGAACTGCTAAAAACTTATAAATTACTCCAAAATGACCGATATGGATCTTGATACTGATCTTGTCTCGATTATGGTTTTTTTTCTCATTGACGGGAGAGAAAATGTAGAGAATAATCGACGAGTTTTTTATCTAGGGAGGAAAATTTTCTCCGACATTTTAGGTAACGTTCTTTATGTGAAATATCTTCAGATACCCTGTGCATCTCAGTCACAGTGTATGGGAAAAACTATTCTTCCACTAAATAGTTGCAATCGATAATCTAAAGACTTGTGGGAAGTTCCGTTTGTCTTTGATTAGCTATTTTGAAGTAGTTCATAAAAATCTGTCTTTGACAGCATTTTATCAAAATGTAACTTGGTTACTAAGTTATGTCAATGATTTTCGTTCATAAAAAACTGTTTGCTCGACGATGACGATTGCCGTTAACTATTTAGCACTATGTTTTAGAGGTAACATGTGCTTGTGTTAACGAAATATGCCTTTCCATAAGGAGAAACTTTTAATTATCGAAAAATCATCTAAAAAATTTCGCAAAAGTCAAAAATTCAAGAAACATGATGTCACACAAGATATTAAAAAGTTTTAGTGCCCATATTACATACTTTACTCATGAAATTTGCACGTTATTTACCGTGAACCTACATCAATAGCTCTGTTCGCGGAGCCTGTCAAATTAGTCCGGGATCAGTCAGAAGCAATCGTTTAGCTACTTCTTTTATGCTATGCTTGTAGGAAATAGCACAGAAAGTAGCTGAACGACTGCTTCTGACTGATCCCGAACTAATTTGACAGGCTCCGAGAACAGAGCTAATGTGTATGAAACATAATATGGAATTTTGTTGGTCCAATGTTGAATTATCAAATGTCTGTTGACAATGCTGACGTGTAGATTGCATTACGGTTAAAATTCGGGTAAAAGTCCGTCTCCAAATTCGCCGCAGTTTATGTACATAACTGTCCACTTTCATAATCATTTTGTTGCAGGTTCGGATATTGACGATGACACGGAAGACAACCAACATTCGGACGGGGGTCCATGCGAGGCCGGTTCGACAAAGGCGCGACGCCGACGCACGGCCTTCACAAGTGAGCAGCTCCTCGAACTTGAGCGCGAATTCCACGCCAAGAAGTACCTGTCGCTGACGGAGCGCAGTCAGATAGCTTCGGCTCTGCGGCTATCCGAGGTGCAGGTGAAAATATGGTTCCAGAATAGAAGGGCGAAGTGGAAAAGGGTCAAAGCGGGGTAAGTTGTGCGTGTGTCTATTGTTACACTTCAAAATTGTTAAATTCCTAAGAAAGATGCCTTTTTGTAACTTCACATCATAACAAGCCGGTCAAACTTTGTAAATTAGATACTGTCATGAACAGTTATTTAAAACAGAATAAACTCGAACATTCTAGTAGAATTGACTATTAGGGCGCCTCACGGTGACGGCCCATTAGAATTATTTGAGAGATTACTTCGATTTGAATTTTGAAAATTTGGGATACCGGGTTTTCGGGCATGCCCTTCTCAACTAAAATAATGGCGTCTACTGTGCAAAACCTTACTTATCTTATCAACTTCCACGTCACCTGTTACATAGGTGTTCTATAACAACGAAAAAGTAATATTAACGGTCGATAGAAGGAAGCACAAAAAACAGGCACTTAGGTAGGAGATTCTGGAAGGAAGCCTAAATAGTTGAGGATAGATAGTTGAAGTGCGAACAGTGTGCAGATAGGTAGCAAGACGATCGGCGGGCAGTGTGTCAAAGTAGTGAAAAGTTAATTGTTTAAAGTGGTATTAGGTAGCAGGTAATATCCTTTAAGTACTTTGTTGTTAATTGTTCTATGTAATCTTATGATTGTGATGTTTATAGATGTTTCATGATAATAATTCTTTGTATGTTTAGCTTCCATTGCTTTATGCTCAAGGGCATATATTTTTCTAAGGTAAAATTGTTATAATTATTATTAACGATTGCTCATTATTTATTTCATGTTAAAATATGTATATTGTCGTGACTGCCCAGATATTGCATTAACGACCTCTTTGTTTCACATTTAACTTGTTTTATCATGATTAGGTTGTTCTTTGATTTCTTGTGCTCACTTTATGTCATACGTCTATACGAGCCTTGTTGAGTTTACTAACATTTTCGCCCGTGCGGAACGAATCTGGATTAAGCTCGATTGCCTCCCGTATGGGACTCCAGTGTTATGAAGGATCTTCCGAAATCTCAACTATAGCTGGATTGCCTCCCGTATGGGACTCCAGTACCTTCCGGCTCTGCCGGCTAACTAACACCAAACCTCTTCAGTTTTACTTGGAAGTGTGTATGACTAATATGAGGTAACAGATGACATTTAGTGACACATTAAATGAGACAGGTCTTATTTATCATTAGCAAAGGTTCTTAATTTATGCCTTTGGTTAGCGGTTGTTTTGTATTTATATTTGGGTGGTAAGAGCAACGATCGTGGGTTTCTCTGCCATGCTCTTTCCCCACAGGAGCTCTAGGTGAGCCTGGCACTCTCCTTTTATGTTTAATGGTTGTTAATGTTTTTGTTGTTCTTTCTATTTGTCACATGTTTAATTTGAATTGTATGTAAATAAAGGTTAGGTGTATTTACTCTGCTTTTGTTTTATATAATTAAACCATACATCCCCTCTACAAAGTTAGTAGCCAGCGCCTTCCGGTCAATAAAAAAATAAATACACACAACGTAGGTATTCATTATGACGATCACATATTTTTGGCCACAACTACGTTTACTTATTTGTCGAACCTAGGTTTGTTATACTACAATACGTACCACTTCAATTTGCTTATTTTAAATGGAACACCCTATATATTATTGCAATTTTGGATTCTACGTGTTATTTTAGGTGGACTTTTATGAAGTTTCCCTATTCCTAAAATTAACCGTTTTCGAGATACTTAATTTTTTCAAAAAAATGGAGAGAAACAGTGACTAACTTCAAACCATGTGTATTTTATAGTAAGAAATACAAAGCAACAATATTTATAGGGGGAGGGGTAGCTTCCCATCCATATCTATCTCTTCTAGTTTTTAAGTTATCTACTATTTTTTGTGTAATCACATAAAAACATGTAATTGCTTGCGAGGATAGCTGTGGAATTTTTAGCAAAACTTCAAAACAAACAACTAAACATCAGTTATTTATTATTATTTATTCACAGACGTTACAATGAGATTCTAAGCAGAACATTTACAGTTTAAAAAAGGTTAATTTGGGAATAGGGAAACTTCATAAAAGTCCACCGAAAATAACACGTAGGATCCAAAATTGCAATAATATATAGGGTGTTCTATTTAAAATAAGCAAGTTGATGGCGACTTCCGGTATAACCGAAAACCCGGTAACAAAAATTTTCAAAATTCAAATCGAAGTAATCTCTGGAATAATTCTAATGGGCAGTCACCGTAAGACACCCTGTATATTTAAATTTCGTATTTTTTTTAACATCCTCATAATATTCAATCAACTTTTACGACTTCATCAATACACTGATGTATTTAAACCTCGATAAAAAAATCCTGCCCAGATTCATTCAATATACAATGTACTATGTTTTCATACCTTTGATTTGTTGTTGCCTGAAAGTCTATAAAGTAAACAGGACTTTTTAAAGTTTAACTGTTTTTTTGGCAAAGCCGATTTATTTTATTCAAAACAGTCCTCTTTACAGCGATTTGCATGGTCTAAAAGCACGTCGAATGAATGTTTTAGATCGTTGGTCTGGATTTCTTTCAGGATATCGGTACAAGACTTTTGGAGGACTTCTACGTCCATAAAACGCTTTCCGTTCGTCGTATGGTGCCAAATCAGGCGAATACGGGGTGTGGTTGAAAGTTAAATTGCAATTTTTTGCCAAAAAATCGGTCACTCGATCAGCCTATTATCGTGCAACAAACACCAACTTCCTTCTGAACAATTTTCTGGCCGAATACAACGAATACGATGCACCAAACGCTTCAAGACGCCAAAACATTAACGCATTAACGGTTTGTACCAGTGGAACGAACACTTTGTGGAATACTAAAAGCAAATCAGCATTGTTTTCACTATTGCTATTCCAAATGAAATTTTTTGGGTTTTGGTTCGTCTGGCGCCTCCCACTCGGCACTTGGGCGCTTGGTTTCTGGATCATATTGAAAACACCATAGTTTATCACCAATCACAATGCTGTAAAGGAAGTTTTTGCCCTTTTTGACCCCCTGATGATGTTCTTCGAATGTTGTATTCTGAGCAATTTCTGATCGTCAGTTAACTTCTGTGAAACAAATTGTGCACCCACTTTTCAGTAGCCCAAATGTTTGGGCAAAATGCGATAAATTAATGTTTTTGAGATGCTCAATTCCAATTCCATGAATTTCAATGAAGGTTTTGGCTGATATTTGATAAATTCAGGCACAGTTTTGATGGAACCTGCGGTGGTCGTCAAATATTTATGCCCTCACGATTGTTTTTAAGCCGCGTATATACTCATAAACTCTGCTACGGGATAAACAATCATAACCATAAACTTACTTCATCATTTGAAACCTTTCGGTAAAAGTTTTACCAAGTTTAAAACAAAACTTAATATTAGCTGTTTATTCGATGCTCATTTTTGTACATATAACACAAATATACTATTACTTCAGTCGCAATAACTTCTCTTCTATTAATCTCATAGACCTAGTAAACTATGGACTGGCCCTAGAAAGAGAGGTCAATCGCGCTGTGTGCAAGGCAGATGAAGCTAGTTGAGGCAAATACCGGTAAAACAAATGATGGTACACGGGTATACTGGTACAAAATGCCGTAAACAAACTTTGAAGTAAATGTCATGTATTGACATAATTTTGATTGATTTCTTGAATTTTTGTGTGATTTAGTTAGTGTATATGAAAGATTCGTAAAAACTAAATATGGTGCAATCGTGTTCTGCGATAAATTGCGTAAAGAAACGTTTAAGTGGAGAAAAAATTTCTTCTTCTTTCTTTCCTACCTCATAGGTAGGAAAGAAGTTATGAGATGGTACCAACATGTTTATACTTTTCGCATCTTTCTGAAAATAATGACCAAGTAGAGTTGTCTCTGATGATAACTTATTAGATTATATTATTTCCCCTATCCTCAAAATAAAATGTCATTTTAACGTCAAAATGTTGCCGCTTTAAATGTGTTACTCTTCAAATTATTTTTTAACATCAAACCGAATATAAAGAAAAAGTTTTAACTGAAATGTACTTATAATGTGCTCCAGCAAAATTTCTTTTCAAATAATAGTTGTACGAGGAAAGCATCGACATAGTTTCAATTTATACAGTTCTGCCATAGACCTTATAAACTACTGGACTTGCCCAACTGTCATTTTGCCTATATAAACCTATATAAACGGCAATCGCTCAGACGTGTGCGAGAGAGATGGAGCTAGTAAGGGCTTAAGCTTCGTTCACAGAATTTCGTCTGCAGCGTGCTACATTTAATTCATCCAATCAACTAGCTATACTCGATTCGTTACCCCTTTTTTCTGTTGGGTCGTATTCAAAGACTAAAAATAATATAGAGACCAAAAGACAAGAAAAATTCATTTTTTCCAGTAGTGTAGGTATGTAAAAGTGTTTATTATTATTACTGGCCTAATGTAACAGTACAATATTTGAATTGTTTTAGCTATAATATTCCAAATGGTTTTTATAATGCCTTATTTGTGTGGTTCTCCATTTATTTTCCTCATATCGTAATCTCGATCGGTTAAAATTACTGCAAGCTCTTCTGACGTAGTTGTTTCAAATATTTCATATTTTCTTGCTTTGCAGAACTGTATAAATTGAAACTATGTCGATGCTTTCTTCGTTCAACATATTATTTGAAGAGAATTTTTGCTAAGCATATTTCAGTTAAAACTTTTTCGTTATATTCGGTTCGATGTTAAAAAATAATTTGAAGAGTAACACATTTAAAAGCGGCAAAATTTGAACGTTAAAATGACATTTTATTTTGAGGATGGGAGAAATAATATAATCTAATAAGTTATCATCGGAGACAACTCTGCTTGGTCATTATTTTCAGAAAGATGCAAAAAGTATAAACTTCTTTCCTACCTATGAAATTAATTTTTTTTCTCCAGTTAAACGTCTTTATGCAATTTATCGCAGAACACGATTGCACCGTATTTAGTTTTTACGAATCTTTCACATACACTAACTAAATCACACAAAAATTCAAGAAATCAATCGATAATGTCAATACATGACATTTACTTCAAAGATTGTTTATGGCATTTTGTAACGGTATACCCGTGTACCATCATTTGTTTTACCGGTATTTGCCTCAACTAGCTTCATCTGCCTTGCACACATCAGCGCGATTGACCTCTCTTTCTAGGGCCAGTCCATAGTTTACTAGGTCTATGAGTTCTGCAAAGCAAATATGAAATATTTGAAACAACTACGTCAGAAGAGCTTGCAGTAATTTTAACCGATCGAGTTTACGATATGAGGAAAATAAATGCATTATAAAAACTATTTGGAATATTATAGCTAAAACAATTCAAATGTTGTACTGTAATTAGGACAGTAATATAATAAACCCTTTTACAGACGTACACTACTGGAAAAAATGAAAATTTTTTGTCTTTTAGTCTCTGTATTATTTTTATAAAGTCTTTGAATACGGTCCAACAGAAAAAAGGGATAAGGAATCGAGTATAGCTAGCTGATTGGTTGAATTAAATGTAGTGCGCTGCAATCAAAATTCTGTGAACGAAGCTTAAGCCCTTACTAGCTCCATCTCTCTCGCACACGTCTGAGCGATTGCCGTTTATATAGGCAAAATGACAGTTGGGCGAGTCCAGTAGTTTATAAGGTCTATGATTAATCTAAATGTGATGCAATTTTGACAGTTCATCAGTGAAGGATCTACCTTTCCGGCGCATCCCAATAGATGGCTTCACTGAAAATAGTTATTTTTGAAAAGTCCTGTTTACTTTGAAACGCATCTTACATATCACCAGCTTCACTTTGTGATGAAGAGAAAATGTGAGATATTTAGCAAAAATATCAAGAGCTTGCTTGTTGATTGATCGACTCTAAAACAAAATACATGTGTCAACGATTTTGTTTCTATGCTTTATGTTTCAAATTAAATAATATATAGTATTGCACATACTATTTTCTATCACAAGTGCGAGTCGTTATGGGACCTATAGCATAGGGGGTTAGGTGCACGGAAAGTGCTAGATAGTACAACAGCGTGATGTTATTTTCATAGCGCTATGAAAATAACATCGCGCTGTTGTACCAAAGTTTACAGAATAAATATTCTGTAAACTTTGGTTGTACTATCTAGCACTTTCCGTGCACCTAACCCCCTACACTATAGGTCCCATAGCGAGCGCGCGTGATAGAAAGAATATTTAAATGAAACATAGATACTTAATTGGATACATCAAAGAAAAAGATAAATATTGTTGCTATCTTTTAAATGATGAAAATTATCATAATTTTAAACGTTTACGATCCATTATTTGAAATAAAAATAGCCTATAAAACATAAACAAAAATTAATAACTTTGAAAATGAAATAAAATATAAATCAAACAAATTTTGGATATTTGTTAATACGAAAAAAGCAATTAAATCATTCCAATTATTATGATACCTAATAAATTGCTGACTTGTTTGCTTCTTCATTTATAACTTCTAATAATTATAACTTTGCAAATAACATTTATAATATTACTAATACTACTCTCATGTATGTACTCTTTTCTTTTTCTGTTAAACCATTAAAACCTAAAATGACTATAGGACCTCATCTCATATCTCTTTTTTGATCAAAGACACTGCTACGATTTTCTCATAATATTGCAAGAATATGCCCGGTCTGTGAAAACGAAAATAGAAATGATGTCAAATGATCGACCTATTGCAATATTATGTGATTTCAGCAAACTTTTGAAATTGCAGCATATTTTATCGTTTCACGTTAGACATATTATTTTATCCGAAAAGCATGACTCTGCAGAGAGACGATCAGCAGTCACTGATTTAATCTGCACAAAGAAGGTCAGGTAGAATACGGACTTCTTGAAAGCATTCGACCATCTTGACCATGAATTATTTTTATCTAAATTCAATTCGGTTCATTGGTGAAGTTTATGACTTCATATTTGTCCGGTAGATTTCAGTTTGTGCAAGTTTTAGGAGTCAAGTCTTCCGAAATCGTCTACGACTTCAGAAGTTCTGCAGGGTTGTATCTTTGGACCTTTAATGTTTACAGTTTTTATTAATGATACTGTCTCTGATTTTATGTACGTTACTTATTATTTGCCGATGACATGATAATAATTTATTATATAAATAATGAATTTGATGCACATAATCTACAACGAAAGTACCTAAATAAACCTTTGGTGCAGTCTCAATAGATGTCTAACGCCGTGAAATGTCATATTATAATTTTTGGTCGGCAGTTGAATAAAATATTATAGAATTATAGTCTTAATATGCTTGTCCTACAACGACCTGACTTAGTTATAGATTTAGAAGTATTTTTCGGGCCTAAACTTTACTTTTACTAAACATAGTTATAGTAACAAAAAAAAACAAAATATTAGCACCTTATGTTTACTGTTGACAAACATAGATGTGACATCATGTAGACGCCATGACACCGGCGACCGTTTTTGCGTAAGTTTAAACTTAAAATTAAAGTGTCAATAGTTTTCTACTAAACCTTTTATTTTCTACAGAAATACGATATTTTTTGGAAATAGTAAATACTTCCCAACATCATAGAACAGTTTTTCAAAATCTGTCATCATGTCTATTCAAATAAATTTTAAAACATTTATAAAAGTCTTAACAAATGAAGTTAAACAATGTACTTTAAACAAAAATTTAGATATACTAAAGATATCCAACTTCATCTAACAAGGGATTAGATTAAAGAGATGTATGGTCGGTCAAACCAGAGCAAATTAACTGAATAACGAAAACTTTCCGACTAGAAATTTACTTTTTTTTTATTTCAAAGGGGTCATATAAATTTCAATAAATATAGTTTATTTTTTTGTTTTTTCATCGAAATACCAAAAAAAAAAAATATACTTCTCCAAAACCCACAAAAAAATGAAATTTTTTGACTGTCAGAAGTCTCTAAGGTTTACATCATGGAGACTACACAAAGAGCACGAACTCCATGTAAACAAATATTTTACCAAATTAAAGGGTGCTAGTGTCCCATATGCACCGAAATAGTGGAGAGAAGATAAAGAAAGCGGTAGTTTGAATTAAAAATCAATCATGCCGTTATTGTGATGTGTTAAAAATTTTAAAATAAATAATGTACGTTACTTTTAATTAGATAAGTAAATTAATAAATAATAAAAATATGTCTGTGTACAAAGAAAACTAGCGACCCTAGTGGTGCTTCTTGTCTAGTCTCCCTTATTGACATTTTCCTTACTAAGAAAAAAAATGGTATCTTAGCAACAAAAGAATTCACTTTTAATCCTAGGAGCTAAAGTTGATACTTTTAATCCTAGGATTCTCTTTATTCAAAAGCGTGTCTTCAATGCAGCCTTCCGCCACAGTGTTCGACCTCCATCCCCCGTATCTTTCAAGACAAGTGAGGTCACCACCGCGATTAACTAAAAGTATAGCAGACGTTCGTCGTAATGTGTGTCCACTGTATGTACATACCTACTCTTTCCTGTTGTCCAGCTTCAAAAAATTTGCCACTTCTTGCGAGATGACACTAATTTTATGAATACCGACCACCATCGATGACACTTTCCGCTAACATATCTGAGAAATAATCGACGTTCTACCAATCCGGGTGCAAGTAAAGCAACATATTTTCTATAAAAACTTAAATAATTGTCTCCCAGCACAGTAAAAGAACGTGATCTCTTGGTTTTGGCATAGGAAATTTTTATAATTAAGGCGGATTCCACATCTTCGATATTATCAATTGTTAAATTGATAATTCATCAGAACGGCATGCGCCTGCAACCCCCAATATTAGGACGACCTATAAAGAAGCTTTTTAAAAATTTTCTTCATTATTTTTTAAAGCGTTTACCTTCATCATCAAATATAAATTATCAAATGCACTATTCAAAAATCAATCAACTTGCTATTTTGTAAATACTCGCGATTTTTTCGGTACATATCGCTCATTTTGTCTCTTGAGAAAAGCACGTAACTTTGAATATTTGCCCTTTCTTTATATCCAACGTTGATCGTAGCATTGGATATTGTGACCAAAGCGTTGACGGTTTCATTTCATTTGCCAAGTTTGAGAAATACACCATCAGTACATCTTCTGAATACAACTTAGGTAATGTTTTTTCTTTGCACCAAACCATAAAACGTTGGCAGACACATTCATACATTTCTCAAGATTTCTTTGGGAGAATTCAAAGAAACCTCTTTCGCACACTCCAGTATCTGCTCAGATACACCTAAATCTTCATTAGATTCCATTTTTACAGAGTTTTCAGCAAACTGAACCACAAACAATCACAAATGAACTCAAATAGCAATATATGAGTATATCCATCTATATCTACTTACCTACTTTGCTTTATTGTCCAAATTTGGTTCGAATAATTTCAAAGCACAAATTAATAATTAAATGGGAGATTTCGATTGGAGAAAAAATAACATTTTATTCGGATTAAAAGTGTCTTTTTTGTCTCGCAATTTTGCATCCGTACACTACGCTTCGCCTCTCAAATACAACATTTGCTCGCCATAAAAGTAACACTTTTAATTTAATATAACAATAACTAGTGTGAATAATATCCATATGAACTTAAAAATATGCTTTTGCTGCTATTCCTAAAATATGTTTCAAATTATTTCAAATATGACAAAGATACATTTCTTCTTGCAGGTTAGGCACTGGCCCCCACCAGAGTATCAAGGGTGCCCAACAAAAGAGCAAACTCGTCGTCCCGATCCCAGTTCATGTGAACAGATTTGCCGTGCGAAGCCAGCACCAGCAGCTCGAGAGGGCCTTAGGAGATCTCGCAGGGAGGGTTTTGGCAAGCCACGCGGCGCTTAGGGCCGGTTTAGACTTGCACGGATTTCACCCCCAGGCGCCACCCCACTGAAACAGTGTCCAACAGAGTGGGTGAGAACGCGTACGCGGCAGTGTGTGGACTTGGGTTTTATAGATGATGATTCTGATAGTACGTACTTATTTTGCAAGTATGGATTGAAGAATAAAGAACTGCGTTCTGAAGACGAAATTATGAACTTACATAAACCTAAAAAATGTATACAAATCATACTAAAAACTAGCTCGGCTGGGTGCATTGCGGTTCTATAACGAATTATAAGTCATGTCGTTTTTTACAATTTCTAAAGAACATTATATGACCGTTTTTTTTATAATATTTATACAGTGAGCGGCAAAAGTATGGAATATATTTATTTAAAAATCAGATGTTCGTTATTTGAAAAATCGCGCGAACCCGTCGAATTATATTTTTAGTTGCGCATTTTCTGAAGCAATTTTCATTTATACAGGGTGGCCCAAAAAAAGTTATGAAATTAAGGCCAATTTTTTTAAATGGAAACCCCACTGTTTTGTATTTTTATTCACTTCTCCATGGAATTCTGATCACTTTTTATGTAACATAACCAATATCTATCTTTAACCGTTTTCGAGATAATGGCGTTTGAATATAGAACAAGGAAAATTTTCAAAAATTACCCTGAGATTTACCCTGCTGGTTTTAAAATAAAACCTGGCTCGTAATTTAAATAGTGACATTTAACAAAATCATATTTTATACAATAAAATTATGCGTTTTTAATTGAATTATACCTAAATACCTCATTTATATTTTTTACATTCAAGTCATTACGTCCTAATGATCAAAAGAAATAACCGAACCACTTATTTCTTATGGATTTTTCTGATTTGAAGTAACTTTCTGTGAACCACACAAATCTAAGATGGAAAAGTAAACGTGATTTTATTTTAAAACCAGCATGGTAAATCTCAGGGTAATTTTTGAAAATTTTCCATATTCTATATTCAGACGCCATTATCTCGAAAACGGTTAAAGATAGGTATAGGTTATGTTCCACAAAAAATGATCAAAATTCCATGGAGAATTGAATAAAAATACAAAAAAGTGGGGTTTCCGTTTAAAAAAGTTGGCCTTGATTTCTTAACTTTTTTGGGCCACCCTGTATAAATTAAAATTGCTTCAGAAAATGCGCAACTAAAAATATAATTCGACGGGTCCGACCGATTTTTCAAATAACGAACATCTGATTTTTAAATAAATATATTCCATACTTTTGCCGCTCATTGTACATATATGTAAGTTTTGTTTGAAATTTTTTAGTGCCTAGCACATACAGCAAACTAAATTAATGAACGAATTCAGCATATTATTCATATATGTACTCATTAATATTGTTCGAAAAAACTTCAACAAGCGAACCTGAAGCTTCGGGTATCTCCTCTTATTTTCAAGTACAAGAAATAATAGACACTAAAGGCACGACTTATAACAAAATTTTTAAAGCGACTTCTAAGTAATGTAAAAATACAAGCAATAGTGAGGAAATGTTTTAATGAGAAAATTGTTCGCTTAAAAAATAACATTACTTATAATTCAGTAATTATTTGAAAAAATTAATTCCATATAATTTACAATGTCCTATACTATATAATTACTTTTAGTTCGTCTTTTTTCATGTTTCATCACTTTAGTGATTGTTAAAACAGTAAGTACAGTCCGTACGATATTTGTTGAGATAAAATTCCAAGAAGATCCCTGCGTCACTTTCTTGGAATTAACCGCAATCGACTCCCGAGATAGAAAGACATTGGCGGCGTGGCTTCACCGTAGCAGCTTACAGTGCATACTCTGTTTTGCAGTTACGAAGGCGTGTTTCTTCGTAAGTGAATCGTCCTGTGCATTTTCAGTGTAATTGTTAATAAATCGATGGAGGTGAAAAATAAAAGAAAGGAATTTGATTCCCAGTCAAAGAGTAGCGTGTTTAATATACGAGGGGTACCCAAAACAACCCGAATTATTTTTAAAAGCTATATATTTTCAAATTGTTCACAAAATAACCTTATCCCCTCCATTACAACTAATACATTTGTCCCACCGGTGCTTCCACTGTTCGAAACATTTTGTGTGGTCATCTTTAGAAATAGCTGACAGCTCCTACCTCGTTTTTTCTTGACCAAATCCTTCCATGCCTCTTTTCATGCGTGGAAATAAGAAAAAGTCGCACGGATCCAGGTCAGGCGAGTAAGGTGCGTGGGCAGCTGAACCATGCCATTTTTAGCCAAAAACTGTCTAACAGAAATGGCTGTGTGTCCAGGTGTGTTGTCATGGTGGAAGAACCAGTCTCCTCTCTACCACAAATCGGGCCTTTTTTGACGAATACTGTTGCGCAATTTTCTTAAAACTTCCAAATAAATGGTTTGATTGACGGTCTGACCTGGGGGAACAAACTCTGAATGAACTCCCTTGGCATCAAAAAAGCAAATCAGCATTGTTTTGATGTTTGATTTGATTTGACGACATTTTTTTGGACGGAGTGACGATGACGTCTTCCATTGGCTTGACTGTTGCTTTGTTTCTGGGTCGCAACCGTAGCACCATGACTCATCACCAGTAATGACCTTTAACAGAAAATCTGGATCAGTTTCAAGCTGTTCTTTCAAAACACGACATGTTTCAACTCGATATTCCTTTTGATTGTCAGTCAGAACTCGAGGAACAAACTTGGCAGCAACCCTTTTCATTACCAAATCTTCCATTAAAATTCGCTGAACCGAGCTCCAAGATAACCCACTAATCTCTGACAGTTGATCAATTGTCTGTCGACGGTCTGTGGGCACAAGCTCTCAAATTTTTTCAATATTTTCGTCGATTCGGGCAGTTGATAGACGTCCAGAACGAGGTTTGTCATCAATCGACATGTCGCCACTTTTAAACCGAGTCGTACATTTGAGTTTTTTTAATATTCTGAAAATAACGCGGAAAATTTCAAGGCACGCCCCTGCCGCAGTAAATTGTTACAGTAGTTCAGATAACAGCACTTCATTGGCTTATATTTTAACAAATATTGTACGGACTGTATTAAATTGCATTAAATATATTTCAGGAAAATGATAGCTTTGTTGGGATTCTCTATTTCTCGACAGTTTAGGATCTGTGCAAAACTATAAACGCATTAGACAAAATTCTGAACGATTCAAAACTATCCGGAACTAAAATGCATACGAATTGACATTTACAACGAACGGTAGCGAATTAATAAGTTAAAAGTATAATCATGTTCATCAGAGATTTCATTTGTTTGCTCTTTGCGTTTTTGCCTTATACTTTAACCTCAAAATATTTTTTTTGCGTACCGCAAAAAAAACAAATAATTTTCTCTGATGGAAACGGAAATCTTTTATATCCAGGTTCAATTTTAAGATACAGATATGATTGTATGTATTTGGCAGCAATGTGCGAATATTTCTATTCGCTAAATAAAAAGAAATCTAGAATCTAGAAAGAAATCTAGAACCTAGAATAAATCTAGAAAGAAAACCTAAAGAGTTCCTTAAATTCTTTTTTGTTAAATAGATTAACCGTATATGTGCGTAATAAGCTTCATGTTTTACTACTTTGCAATTCTGAGAAAATGACTCCCAAAATTTCAACGATATCTTCAGAACTGGAGCTAGAAAATGATAATGCAGAAATACTCGGGTATATTTCGTAAAAGAAAAAAATGAAATGAAGAAATTACAAAATTTGCGGGAAATAATAAATGCGATCTGCGGAAATAATAACTACGCATGTACTAAATAATACAGTTCTAAATGATTCCGAATGATATACGAATAAAACCTAAACAAACGAATGCGAAATTCTGAACCGTTCAAAGAAAATTAGAATGTATATTTCAGACAGCGCATGAGTTGGGAATAGGGTTATATGGGAATCCGAACAAAGCTGATGGGCATTACATTTTTTTTGGATAAAAAAAATACTTAATTTATTATTCTTTCTACAGAAAAACAGATTTGCACGACAGGTTACAACTTTTTATTCTTCAATGTATACAGCTTAATAATTCAAAATGAAAAATATGAGCAGCAAATACAGTTTTTTTACTTCAAGCGCCATATAGTGACTTTACTAGTCTAGTAGGTACATTGTATATATCTTCTACTCTTTAATAACCTACGTAAGCATTTTTTTCTGTAAGAGAACTGCAAATAAACTTAAACCTTAAAGGAGTTAAAAGATATAAATTTAAGAATTTCCATAATACAAAATAGTAACAAACCACTCCTTCCTCCACGCAAGTCCTTAATTATTTTTTTTTTTTAGTTTTCTTTGTAGAGGTATGGAAGAACTAGACTAATTTTTTAATGGCAGAAGAAGAACTTTAAACTTATTTTTTATAAATGAATACTTAAATTTATTTCAAGTAATTAATTTAGAAAATGTTTAAAGACCTCAAAAAATGTTTGACAACTGAAATAGAAATCTTTTGTTATGAGGTTGTTAATAAAAGTTGGATAAAAATAGATCGGTTTAAAGTTGGTATATACAGGGTGATTCAGTCACAATGTCATTAATTTTAACGGAAGATAGGAAAAATATTAGTACAATACGAATATGCGCTTAAATAAATTTTAAAATGCACATTTACGCTGAGGAAAATTTTTAAATCATTATTTATATCCCTCCTGCCGCTGGCCTACAAAGGTTTATCGAGAGTGAATCTAAGTATTATTCTGTCACTAACATAGCTTTTACTGCATTTTCAATCCGTAGTGAAATAAGGAAAAAACAAATCTAGACATATGAATGAATAATATATTTTTTTTTACATTTTAAATATTAACAAGTATTATTTATTTGTTAATGAGGACAATTGTGTAACGATAATAATTATTTTCACTAGTTTGAGTTTTCAATATTGAGTTTTGAATTTGTGTTTCTAGTATTATGTTCAATTAATTATTCAGTTTCTAGTGCATATACCTAGTGATTTATTGCTTTTCAAGGTGTAGTATGGTGCCTACCTATTTAAAATACCAGTACGGTTAAAAAAACACTCATTCGTGTATAGCACATTTTTAATAGTTGGGAACCGATGCACCTTGATTTTGAAACCAATTGCAAAATTCAATACAACTGGGGAAACCAGCTGTTTCGCTTCAACGTTCGAATGCTCTGTAGTCCGCCGGCGCGTTCCCTGTCACAAAATGTGTTGCTGAATTAACGAGAGTTAGGGAGTAATTTGCTTATTTTTTAAAAAGTCGAGTAGAATTTGTTTTCGATTTTCTGTCTTTATTAGGCCTTTGGAATACGTGGTTAAAATTAATGGCATTATGATTGGATCAATATTGTTAGTATGTTTCCAATAAGTTATGAAACTAATTTATAAATCATTGAGATATCCCTTTTTTGATCTTTGGCATGATTTATATTGTGAAAACACTTCTTGACGTTATATAATTCTATATATTTTTTACAAAATCAGTGGTCATTGTAAAATTTAAGTTACAAACGCTGCCGAACCTTAGTGATGGAGTTGTGATGTATTATAAATTCTGACTGTATAGAGCACGTAGAGTGCTGTGCCGGGCAACTGGATGTGTATAGTTTCTCATTATTTTTCATAAGTAGTTTTAAAGTAAAAAGGTGTATGTTTTGATTAAGGTTGTACTAATAACAATTATAACATTATTTATAATTTTTTACGTGCAATAAGTACTACTAGATTTATTTGAGGAGGAAACGTTCAAACCAAATATAAAGTATTGTTTCTACCATAGGATTTAAAGAGGATTTGTATATAATTGTAATATATACGTTATTACAAATTTGGTGTTTTATTTATGCCCAAACTACACATCCTTTTGTCCTTGAATTCTTCTCTTACGGCTGGCGTTTTATTGACAAGAAATCGCGCTTAGTAAGACAATGATAGCATAAGTTGATCCATCTAGGAAATGACGACTAGAGCAATTTCCTTTAATTTTTCGCATTGAAAGATCACGGAGAACATGTAAACATCAGAAAATGTACCTTTCCTGTTTTGTCCAGCAAATTTGTAAAGATATTTAATAATTATGATAAAAGCATTCTACTGGGTGTGCAGCGCAAAATTCAGGAAACGTAAGATAAACATGAGAGGTAAAAATATATTTCCTTATTTTGAATGTAGATATGTATTACTCTGAAGAAAACTTATATAACTGGTACAGTGACATGTTTAACAAAAAATTGCTGATATAAACGCCCTCCTTAAACGTAGACAACGTTTTTTCAAACAATTTCCAGATTACAGGAAATAGGCTTCTCTAAGTATCCTAAAGATGATGTTACAAAACGAATTATTTTTACAATATTTTTTTTATTCACTACCTATACGTACAAACATGCTACGTGTGTACGATGTTCAGAAATATATAATTAGATGCTTTTTTAATTTACACTTGTGCCTAATAACGTACCATAGTTTCTAAAAGTTATAGATTATTAAAGAATAAAACATTTTATTAAGTATATCTATTTGTTTTAAAGATACAGAACAATTAATAACTGTCAGACTTGCCTCCAGGTTTAGCGATTTCTCTCGAAGAGAGTTAAAAAACTTTAACAATGTGTACAGTTTTTGTGTAGAATTAAAAGGAAATATTTACTGGGGATCTAAAAATCTTAACCTCAAAAAAATTGTAACCTAAACTATTTGATGTCCCATCTGGTCTCTCATAACAGATGATTACATTTTAGTTCGATATAAAAGAGCAACACAGTTGAATGGCGCCAACTGCAGTTCCTGATATTGTCTTATATTTTTCTGAACTCAAAATAATGGCATTTTTACTTTTATTGTTACTTTTACCGTTTGTTGCCATTACATCCACCATTAGCATTACCATTACATAACTATTTGGACCAACTTACCTGTATAAAAAAGTTGATACTGTATAATAATATTTTTTATGTAATTACAGCTTTAGTGAAGACTTTTTATTTGACAACTTACAGGTGTTCTTCAGCTTAAATCGTAGCCTCTAAAAAAATGTATAAAATATTTAAGCCCAAACGTCAATTCTATTAAATACACTGGAGCATATGAAATGTTTAGTTGAGTTAATAATAAGTAATGCTGCCAGAGAGAACCGCAATTCAATGGCAGGTCAGAATGCTTTTCACGTTCACAACACGTTTGTATACTGCTGATTTATTATCGTGCGGATGTTGCGTAATTAATTCCTATTCGGTAGTGTTTATGGTGGTGTAAGTATTGCAGACAATTTAATTTGTTGCTTTTTAATAAATAATGCGTACGCCTATGTTCCACGGCTTAGTTCTGACAGCCCTAATAATAAGTAAACGAAGCACAAAAAATCGAACTAATTAATGCTAGTATTTAATATTTAGGTTAGAAAACAAATTTGTGGAGAAATATTCCATAAAACTTTTGCAAACTTTACATAGGTATTTTATAACTCATACGCAGCTCGTTATCGTATAAAAAACGCCACAAAAAAGTGCGTGTTCAAAAAAAAAGTTGTAACTTTTGATAAGTTAAACAGATGGTTAAAATCTTAGCACTTATTTCTAGGACACCTTGTATATGAAATAACCCTATAGTATATGGTTCGTGTACACCCCCTGCCCTCCCATTTATTTGTATTATAACTTTTTAATATTTTTTAATATATATACATTTAATAGAGCACTATATGTTTATGCATATTTAGAAGAGGGCTTTCCTACAATTACATCTACATAAAGTACGAGTTTTTCACTAATTGTAAGAGCGCTATTAATATAGCTAAAAAAAAGAGTGTGGTCTAATTAAAGCGTACTCCCCTGGTCAGTGACATGAAATCATTTATGAAGGCTCTGTATATCCTAAATTGTTTAGTTTTCAATTTTTCAATCAAATTGCTCTTTAAAATAAATTTTTGTATTTTGTCATGATTTTTTGCACTTTTGTGTGAATGGAGTAGATCTAAATGATCTACTCGATTCAAATGTTGATTTATTCAACCAAAATATAAGATCATACTTCCAAAAAAAGGATATCAAAAAAAATATATAATTCCATAAATTTATTTAGGGCATAGATACTCAAAAAAAATATGTGTACACGTATTAGTTTTGTTTGAAAGTGGGCGGACCAACATGCTCCTAAGTTCGTACAAACGATAACAATCCTGTCACTCATGAATGAAATTCAAAGCTCGAATGTTTCACGGCTTGCTACGTTCCGAGTGACACGGTGACGCGAATACGCTGACAAAAGACAATCGCGTCAAGCGGAGTTTACACCGAGCTAGTGAAGCGCGTGATTACTCCGATAGCTGCTAGTAGACCAGGAGAAGGTGGGAAAGCAATCTTTAGCATCGGCAGCTGCAGGGCGCAGCACCTGGCCCTACATCGCACACACTGGGGTGACAAATCCCTCCACGCCCACTTGATTCTTCACGCCGTGACTTTTCAAGCCGTGTCGGATTTAACGCGGTATCGCAAATAACGAGCGGCCGACCGGCTCTTTAAATGGCCGCGTCGCAACTGCTCACAGTGACAGGACGACTAATTAGGTGTTTGGGTTGTTATTATACGTGTGGGGCCTGTATTAGTAGGTCTAGGCTAAGAATAAATATGATTAATTGATGCAAGGAAAGGAATGTTACCCTTTTGGTAACCGAATGCGATAGGGTTTAAATATTGTTGCAGTTTGTGTTGTATATACTTTAGGGATTACTTGTAACGGTACAGGTCCGTACTCAGGATTTTTTTACTTTCCCACGTTAGTTATAGTTAATTAATTATTATTAGACTTTTAATTCAAATAACTAGACTAAAATCCAGTCTGTAATACTATGCATAATTTTAATACACATATGCAATACAGACACAAACGAAAAAATCTATAAATATGAGGCCGGTAACGAATTGTTTTAGAGATAGCAAAGATTTCGATTTTATATTGTTTTAATTTACAAAAAAAAAACAATTTTCGTTTAAATTTGACATGCGGTTTCCAATATTTTTCTTTTAACAATGAATGGTATTAAGGTTCTACAATGACAGAGATAAATCACATATTTTTATTAAATTCAAATATCACATATCTCAAAAACGAGGAGCTTGAGAACACTGATACCTTTTTTAATTTGCTTGGCCCCTGACTAAAATTTAGAAATAATTTTTTTACCGTTAGATACCAAAGTTAATAATAATACATATCTGTATTGAAATTTCATTGTTTTAGTACTAACGGTTTTAAAAATATTTGAAAGAAACATCTTTCGGGAGTAGATAAAATAAAGATAAACTTTTCTCTTATGTTTATTATAAATATTGTTATTTATTTATTTTAATATGTTTTTATAAATATTGTAGATTACTTTCGGAACAGCCTGTGATATATTTGGTGTTGAATGTGTTATGTATTTTGGCTGGATTAGTCTAAGACTCGGTCTAAGAGAATTCTAATAATTTGTCATAAGCAGACAAACCGGCAACAATGTGCATGAAACATAAGAATGGAGATTTTTTATTGAGTAATTAAATGGCGGGAATTTTAAAATACCCTTAGCTATATTAGCATTTTACCACAAAGATAGAATATTTACAACTAGAAAAGAATTACTTCATTACATTTTCGTAGCTAAATAAATTAATTTTATATAAGTGTTATATCTTCATATCAGAACCGATCTCAGTTGCATACTGTTTAAATAAAGAAAATGTACTATTTTAAGTCATATATATCTGGAATTAAACGAAGAACTGCTGGAGTCAACATACTTCTTCAGAGAGAACTGTAAGTAAATAATATTCAGGCGGTTTGACAGCACAAAAGGCCCTTTTAAAAAATACGTCACAATGTTGAAGTTCCCAGTTTTTGGAAATTAAAAATTCCGTTGTTGATAGAACTAGCTGCGTCTGGAAATAAGATTGAAGCGGGAAAATCTTCACGTTATTGGGAATTTGCTGATAGTCAATTACAGAAGTAGAGGATGATTTTGTTGTGGCTGCGCATTGAGTCTTTGCACATGGAACAGTGGTGCCCAAGCTTTTTGAAGTTGTGATCCCTTCTTAGATCACATTTTTGTTTTATGCAATTTGCAATATAATCAAAAGAGAAAATAGTGTTCAGTTGTCATTCTGAGCGGAGCTGTTATGGCTTGTCTTGGCTTAAAATATTGACGCCATAAATTTATGTTTATAGTCTTTCCGAAGTCAGTTGAACATATATAAAAACGCCTAGCAATAAAATTTAATGAGTTTCATAGGCGTCCCTAAAAAGTTTTCTGCTAAAGGTAAAAAATTATAATAATTTGCATATAATGTACAGAAAATTTCTATTATATGTTCATTTGGCCAAAAACATATTTTAATTATTTATGTCCTATTTTATTATATTGATGGTAAATTTCGTTTTGTTCCGTTTCAAAAGGTCTCCAAAATGCTATGTTGTAGTAATATTAGTAAACAAAATATACCTCTTATTTCTCCCTTTCGCAATTGTAACATGAATGATTAATAGAAGTTGCCTATAATTAAAATTACCTGAATCACACCAAATTCTGCATTGCTGTATTGCACTGCTAGGCCATTTGTCGACAACGGAATTTATGGCCAGGTCGCCGAGAGCGGCTGTGTTTGTGCCACGTTTGCCCGCGCGCTCATTCTTCATCTAGGCGACCATACTTGTATATGGGAACAAGTTTTTCAAATATTTAAATGCCGCATTGCTGCGTCAGCGATCGAACTTAGTACATACTGCTAACTTTTTGAGTTTTCAATTAAGATAGGAAAGACTATACCAATAGCTTCTTGCCATAGCTCTGTTGGTGATGTTGATGTTTTGTTTTTCCTATGGGTATCAAACATTTACTGAAAACTATAATTTGTGGTAAGATAATAACTTATTTGCTGGAACTATTAAATTGTTATCAATTTCAGTCTTAAAAACCTAAAAGCCGAAAAATCTATTAGGACTTTAGTTATTACTTTAGTCCCAGTAGATTATAATTATTATAATTGAAGGAAAATATAAACGGATCTTAGCAATTTGGTTTAATCTCTATTTTGTTGCTCCCTTCTGTTCTAATCGAGGTGGAGAAGCATTAGTTTATAAATTTGCTAAATACAGGGTAGCCCATCGAAAACGTACCGCAAGGCATTACAGGGTAGTAATAAACTTTTCGGCAAAATCCAAACACAGGTAAAGTTTGCTTCTGAGGGGGACAACTTTTGGCGCAAAAAGCATACCAAAATCTTCAACCCCCTAAGTGGGGGTGCCATCCCCCAAATTTTTTTAAATGGGAATGGGGGTCAAGTGGGGGGTCATTAGAAAGGGCTTTTAATTCTCTATACATCGATTCTTACTTTTTGAAAATCGATCCATTATTTTAGAAAATATGCAGCTTTGAAAATACGAACAATATTTTTGACGAGAAATGCGAAAATCGATTTAATTTTACTTCAAAACTTACGGTATTAGCTTGGTAAATTCCTTCAAAAGAATTCGCTTTTTTTTTTCTGATTTGCGAATTCTTTAGCCTGATTTTGGTGAGCAAAAAATTGTCCGCTTTTTGTTTCGTATTTAGATAGGCCACAAGAAGTTGCTAGATAACTGTCTTGTGACTTGTAGTTGAAGAGTACCAATACTGCCGAGTCTTTTAAATTGATTAATTATGGTGTACTCAATTCCAGAAAGAGTAGAAATTATTGAGCTTTTTTTCAAAAACAATGAATGCGGAAATCGGGTCGCCGAACTGTTCAACCAACGGCATCCTGAGAAACATGCGTCTGGAAAAATTGTTCGCGAATTGGTGGCCAAATTTCGCGAAACTGGCTCCGTTCATAACAAAAAGAGGCAGGTTGAAAATCCGGTACTAAATGAACCTACGGAAATAGCGGTATTGGGGCAAGTGGCAATGGATAGTACGCTGAGTACAATGCAATTGGCTACTGCGACAGGAGTGAGTCGTACAAGTGTCCAACGAATATTAAAAAAATACAAATTCCATCCTTATAAGATTCGGCTAGTGCAAGAGCTAAATGAAGACGATTTTGATCGTCGTTTGCAATTTTGCGAAATAATGACTGAACGAGCGATAAACGATAATTTCCTCTTTAATGTGTGTTTTTCGGACGAGTGTACGTTCTTCTTGAATGGTTTAGTGAATCGCCATAATTGTCGTTACTGGGCTGATACCAATCCAAGGATTTTCCATGAGACACACTCCCAACACCCCCAGAAGTTGAATGTATGGGCAGGTATTTTTGGAAATTCCATTGTAGGTCCTTTTTTCCTTCCTGGAAATTTGACAGGCGATATGTACTTGGATTTACTACAAAATGTCATCGACCCAGCTCTAACAAATATCATAGAGGACGACCCTGCTTACAATGAACACGAACTGATTTTCCAGCAAGACGGAGCTCCTCCACATTACTCGCTCAATGTGCGCAATTACCTAAATGAGACGTTTCCAGGACGCTGGATAGGACGAAGAGGTGCAATTGAGTGGCCCCCTCGGTCACCCGACTTAAATCCTTTAGATTTCTTTCTCTGGGGGCACATTAAAAGCAAAGTTTACAGCACTCCACCTGATACCTTGGAAGATCTGCGAGGACGAATCATTAATGTATGTCGCGAAGTAACACCGCAAGTGCTCCAGAATGTTCGACAACGGTTTGAAGACAACCTGTATCATTGTATGCAAGTTGGCGGACAACATTTTCAGCATTTACTTGACTAATACCGTAAGTTTTGAAGTAAAATTAAATCGATTTTCGCATTTCTCGTCAAAAATATTGTTCGTATTTTCAAAGCTGCATATTTTCTAAAATAATGAATCGATTTTCAAAAAGTAAGAATCGATGTATAGAGAATTAAAAGCCCTTTCTAATGACCCCCCACTTGACCCCCATTCCCATTTGAAAAAATTTAGGGGATAGCACCTCCACTTAGGGGGTTGAAGATTTTGGTATGCTTTTTGAGCCAAAAGTTGTCCCCCTCAGAAACAAATTTGACCTGTTTTTGAATTTTGCGAAAAGTTCTTTACTACCCTGTAATGCCTTCCGGTACGTGTTCTGAATTTTTCAATAGTATTATTATGCGTATTAGTATTATGTGTATTTTGACGATGGAAGTCAGATCTTATTCAACTGTTTAACGATTATTCGGTATTCATTTTTCAATACTGTAATATAATAATATTTTCTTACTGAGTTTGATGAACAGATTTTGAACACTTTAATAGACAAGCTGAAGCTCTTCTTATCTCATACTGAGAGATTTCGGTAGTTATTTTCGTTTTTTTTTGTATTTTCATTGGTAGTGACATACCATAACTTTACTCGCCGTTTATTTTATTGATCCTTTCAGGATAAATATTTAATGTTTTTTATTATTTTTAATTAAATCGTAGTTCTATTCTGTTGTAGTACTTGAGAAATCGGATACATCTGTTAGATATATGAGTATCCACAGTAGGTAAAACTTTGACACTTGACTAACCAAGAAAATCCCAACCGAAAATGTTATGACTGAAGAAGAATCGTCTTCCCATTTAGAATCATAATCAGGAACTTGTTGGTAAAGAAATGATATTGCCATATACAGTATGTATATTTTCTTTTAGTTGTTTATTTAGGACGACTGTAAAATTTTTAATTAGATAACTTATCCCTGTTATCATGCAAAAAAATATAATAAAGATAATCAAAAATGCGGTTAAACTGGATCAAAACGGTATAAGTACAATCCGTGTGATATTCCAAGAAGACTCCTGCGTCACTTTTTTGGAATTAACCGCATTCGACACCCGGGGTATCGAAAATATATTGACGGCGTGGCGTTCACCGTAACAGCTTGCAGTGTATACTGTATTTTGCAGTTACGAAAGCGTGTTTCTTCATAAGTGTATCGTCCTGTGCATTTTCAGTGTAATGTAATTTCTTATTAAAATAATTCAACAGAGATGAAAAATAAAAGAAAGGAATTTAATTTCCAGTCGAAGAGTGTTTAACGTGTATAATTATTTTAAGATAATTAGAAAAACCAACATACCAAAATGGCAACAAATGAGTATTAGAAACATGATTTTAATTTTCACAAAACGGAAGGATGTCGAGTGTTAAATTTACAGTGTCTATATTTTTTCTTTGCCCGATTGGTATTTGTTTTCACTTTCATGGCAATCTTTGACCTGCTTATTATAATTTTTAGTTGTCTGATTTTTCGAAGTTTAGCACCACATAAAAAACACGCAATATACATTTTTTGTTGTTCAAATTTGGTATATGGGTATTTTGATGGGTGTTGAATAGCCTGGTAATATTATCTTTTTTATAAAAAAATGCCTAATACTACTTTCTAGAAAAACGGCCCTTTTAAAAAATCGTAGTAGGCCAGGCTTTTGTTACATCAATAAAATGATTAGTAGAATATAACCTCCCTTCAGGGTACTATTTGTAAAAAAAATGGTTTGCGGAAAGTCCACAGCCTTCTCACATTTCCAGAGGTGTTAACCTGAAAAACGGTGCACACTGTATACAAAGTCAAAAGTAACGTCATCCCTTGGAGGAATGATAGGCTAGTTCATGAGTGCACAGAATATGAACTTAGTATAAACAAAAAGTCATTAGTTTTCGAGATATTGCCACTTTTCTGAATTTCGTGAAAACCGTCATCTTAGATCAATTATTCGAGTGCCACAAATCCAAAATTCCATATGCCATACCTTTGGAAAAAAATATTTTTGACCGATTCAGGAGTTATTACCTTTTATTTCAATTAAATAAGTGTTTTCATTCAAGTCCTAATTATTAAAATAATTTCACAATAAGCTCCTTTTACACTAAAATAGCAATATACACCTACTTTTTTCTAAGTAAAACAGCAAATTTTACATTAGATTAAATGGGCAATTTTTTAAAATAATTTGCCAGGTTAGCATGGTACATTTCTTTTTACAGTATGAAGTGACACCAACAATATTGACAACTTCTTGGCACAGTTTATCCCTATTTGAATGGTTTTTTTCACTTGTTATCCAAATAGCACGTCTTCTTTGAATTTCTGACATCCATGTTGCTGCAGAACGCGTTAAAAACAAACTGAATTGTATTTGTGCGGCACAACACGTTAAGTTAGGCCACCTGCACACTGTTTTGAAAATAAAGCGCCGCTCAGCGCAGCAGGCTCCGCGCCGCGTAGCTGTCACTTAGGCCGTACTAGACATACACGAACAGTGACTCATAACTTAAAACACAAAATAACAAAAATTGACAATTTGGATTTTTTAACACATCTGTTTTCTATTTGTTGTCAATTTGTTACTGTATTTTAAATTTCACTGTAAAATGTCAAACTAAATCACTATTGGTCAACTTTAGCCAAGGTAAGCCTTAAAATTTAAATTCAATATTCAAGGTTGTAACTGATCTGCATAATCAGTATTTCTTGGATAAATTAGACAAACAAAACATCTTTTGCATTAGATGAATAGTCTGTCAGTGTAATGAAACACCCTATATAGTACGATTCCCGAAATGTTAATGCCGAAGATGAGTAACGTCCGCGGTTACGCTGGCAAGGCAAACAGGAAAAGGACGAGCACAATGGCACCATTAGTCCAACTATAACGTTGGCAAATTGTTCGGTGGGAGGTCCGGGCCATACATCACCCGGTTTTGTCCCACGATGCGGCTGATGGTAGCGATACCATTACGAGAGACCTCTGGCTGCCTGTTTACGAGGTCACTAATGTGCCGTGGCGTACGCACTTTGTAGGATAATGCCGATTATTTAATAAAGTGATTTCGGGCTTAGCGAGGGAGGCGAGTGAATGGGATCGTAGTCAGGCTAGGACGAGACGGGTAATGCGATTGTGGTGGTTAAGTATGAATAAGTTGTAGGATATAAAATGCATATTACTTTTATTATATAATTTTAACACAAAACAATTTACAGAAATTTACAAATTCAAATTTTTTATACAATTATAAAATTAGATCAAATTTTACATTTTAGAGATAAACAGAAAAAAGTAAGGGACTCGAACTTACCTGAACTCCCCTTCATACGCCACTGGAGCTTTTGAGAAATATGTAGTTTGTTTAGAAAAATATTGTTAAATAAATAAAAATACAGATAAGTAACTTTTCTTTAAGAAACTATATTTCAATTTGGTTTTTAAAGATTGATAGATCCGCATCTAATAGTGAGGGAGATATGGCCAAAAGAGTTTGTCATAAGGTGAATCTTCACGTTTCCCTACGTCACAGAATAACAGAGATAAAGGATGACACTAATGGTAAACCATCCGGTACAGTATGTTTTCTTATGTTTTGCACCCCACCTACGACCGTTACTGTTGGAGATAGAAAAAAATGTTACATATAAAAATTGTTAAATATTTCCGAAATAAGCTAATCGAGTCAAACGTACACCGGATTCGGATTAAGCGACCCCAAAAACGTATAGATATATTGGTTTACTTTGTTGGCAATTGATATCTACTCTAAATTTGACCTTGGATTGACCTTTAGTATAACAATGTGTCAAAATAATAGCCAGATGCAGATGTTGAAAGTAAAAAGTAAAGGGAGTGGTTGCAGTAAATATAATTCCTTAAATATGTGTTTAAGACTGAAAACGAGATTTGTTGGATTTAAAAATATATTTCAAACCTACGGAAAACAGTGGTAATCCGTAAACCTATTGTTCCCTAAATAAACCATCCGTAACGATACTTGGGGCTGCGAAATATCTCGATTTCTATTAGAGAAATTTTGTAGAGAAATTGACATAATTGCCGCATATGGAAAGAAATATAGAAATGGCTAGAAAGGTAGTTAAATTGTTTATGAGTAATTTCTGACTACAAGAAAAAAATATTTCATTTAACAGTATTAAAATAAAACAACAAAAATTGTGATATTCCAAAAATTAAATGCGAAAATACATTGTCGTAAAGATTTTAAAAGCAATTGAAATTAAATATTCCAAAATAATGCGTCAAATGAACTTATAGTATAATACAGGGTGAGTCAAAATTCACTCCCCAGCGGCCGGATATATATTCTAAAATAAAAAATAAAACAAAATGTAGAATACTAAAATCTCGAAAGCGGAGCCGTTTTCAAATAAATTATTAATTTTAGTTCAATAAATGCGCAAATTTCGACAGACTAATCAAGTTGGCCGGACAAAAACAAGTAGTTTTCAATGACCGCAACCTTCATTATTGGCATTATGAGAATCCCCATGAAAAACGTCAGCGGAATCAGCAAAGACATTGGTCTGTAAATGTTTGGATAGTTATTTACGGGAAAAGGATCATAAGTCCATATTTTTTGCCAAGAATACTGAATGGTGAAAATTACAGTAATTTTTGCGAAAACATTTTGCCAGGTTTGATAGAAGATATTCCTCTACAACAATGTGCAACTACATATGTGGTTTCAGCATGAAGGTGCGCCCGCACATGCCACATTACAAGTACGACATATTTTGAACCTAATAAATGGATTGGACGGGGTGAACCAACACCATGGCCACCTCGGTCTCCTGACTTGATTCCGATAGACTTTTGGTTATGGGGATACATAAAAGAAAAGGTTTATTTTACTGTGCCTATTGGCAGGATTCATGAAGCAGTAGCGGAAATAAATGAAGCTAATTTCTGTTCTGTTGCCAGGAGTTTCTACCACAGATTGCAGAAGTGTATTAACGAAAATGGTAATGGTTTTGAAGGTTAGCCAAAGCCAGAAGGATCTTCGTTCTTGCTATTTCTTATTTTGTATGGATTTAAATGGTGGTTAATGGTGTTAATATTAAACAAAAAAATTATAAATTTGAATTTTTCTTTACAAAATTTTCCGAAAACGGCTCCGCTTTCCAGATTTTAGTATTCTACATTTTTGTTTTATTTTTTATTTTAGAATATATATCCGGCCGCTGGGGAGTGAATTTTGACTCACCCTGTATACGTACCTATAGGTATGTACCTGCATCATAATAGAGATCGGAAATGTTATAGACTGCAACGTGGTACATGCTGTAGGCCGCGTTCTCTTTTATGTAATTTTATTCAAACAAAAAGTGACACGTTGCCTTCTTATAACTGCACTCTTTACATTATAAGAATATGTATATGTAACTATTTGCAAAATAGTATGAAAATGGGGCAGTGTCTATTTTTCTACACTAAACGCTTCACATGGAACTTTATAAAATATATAGGTAGAGTACGTAATAATAACTACCAGCAGAAGTTAACAAAAGAATAATTTATTACTCAAAAGGAAAAAGGTTGTGGAAAATAATTAACAGTTGTCCGCGGTTAATCGTCTCTGGCGAACGGTAGATAAATACTCATTTCAAAAATTAAAATGACTGAAGTCTCAGGCGCATATATAAAATAGTCGAAGTTTTTAACAGATGCTATTTTTACTGATGGAAGCGAAGCGTCAACTACTCTATCCGCGTCATTGTACAATAACATGTACATGCTTGCCTCTGATCTGAAGTTTCCCATCGATCAATTTATTCGATATGTAAGTTATTGGTTTGTTCTCTACAGGGAAACTGCGGCTAGTTGACCAACCCCTAGCAGTTCTAATCCGATGAATTTCAGCAGCACTTAACCGTAGATAACGGTTTTTGAAGAAACACTTTTATTGCTTAATTACAACTAACAACGTGAAGTTTGAATCTATAGTCGTCCTCCTGAGCTGCTGGTTGGGTTTTTATATGATTTATTATCAGCTAGCAACTCAGCAGGCGATTTTCTATTGTCAGCATAATAATAAAAGACACTTATAAGTAAATAGTTGTTATAAAATAATATATAGATAGTGTGAAAATATATATACAGGGTGTTTGGATAACACCTCCCTCCTTAGAAAGGATTCCTCGGGCGTTGGAGCTTTGAAGTAGGTCCAGGATCGGCGGACTGCAAAGCGACAAGTTCAGTAGAGGAAGACTTTGGTTTTTCCATTGATTTCATCCTCTTAGGCTTCCTGGGGGTTATGTGACAAAATGTTCTCCTGTAAAAATTTTGGCGCAAAGGTTTTCCACAAATTACCTTCAAATTTCAAGTTTTCTGGAATTTTTCGAGTAACCTGAAGCCACTCATCAAGACCTGTGTGATATAAACAGAATTATGATTTTCAAAGTTTTTGACATAAGAGACTGCATATGAAAAATTGAGGTACAGATTTCGAAGCTATGGAGTATCATCAATTGTCAATTGACTGTCAATAGATTGTCAAGGGTGGTCAAAAGCTACAATTTTTCAATGGAACTGGGTGTCTGCGAATCTCTACTTTCTGGTTCTTTTAATAGTCAGCACCTTCTTTTCTTATTCTCCAATGCCATCAATTTTTATTTGGTAATATCATTTCCACATATCTATGACAAAGGTTATTCCCTAGAATTGTGAATGCCTTGTCTCCTTTTCAACATTCATCCAGAGAGACTAAGATTCACCCATGGGGAATTTCCAGAATAAAAAACCTGAAATGGAGGATTCAAGAGAAACAAAATGTTACGCGACTTGATCTCGGATAGCCAGAAGGGGCAGGAATAGACGCGCGAACGGGCTTCTACCGGTCCACATCAAGCAACCGCTATGCATTGGATGTGGATCACTTGGCCTCTAATGTACAACAATACATCACAAAGATTGTCTGAATCCAATAGATAAATGTTGCTTAATGTGTAGTGAGTATACTTTCAACAAATCTTCTGAATATTACTCAACGAATTCCAGAAATTTACAGAAACTATTTTAATAATTCCAGCCCAGAAGTTTCACACAAGTTCCATTTGAAATATGCATTGATCGATTCATCAATCTTTTAATCTATATATTTATTGATTTATTTATCGATTGATCTATTTACTGATTGATTTATTTCCTGAACTTTCATTTATTTGTTAATCTGTGCATGATTATATCTTCTACCTAATGATTTATTTATTGATTGCATCATCTATTAGTTGATTTATTCACTGATTGCTTTATTCATTTTGGTAATATATTAATGATTAAATGATGATATACTAAGAGTCTGTTGGCAGTATTTTGACAGTAACTGGTCCGTCACCGTGACAGTCTATTGACATTTGACATACAGATCATCGATGCAACGACATCAGATCACTCAGTAGAAGCTTGAAAACCCACAGACAATGAGTTCCTTCATCAACTGTAGAATGCTTGATCTGGTGGTCTATATTGGCAGTTTATTGAGAGTCAATTGACAAATATTGATGATACTCCATGCTTGGAAATCTGTACATCAACCGTTTATACGCAGTCTCTCATAGTAAAAAATTTTGAAAATCAAAATTCAGATCACACAAGTCCTGATGAGTGGCATGAGGTTGTCCAAAAAATGCAGAAAACCTGAAATATCGCGCATATGAAGGTGACAGTGGCAGCTCGTCAGGTGACGCAGTGACGCACCGCTTCACCTAAAATTTCCGTTTGGTTGTACAATTTAAAATTATTTTTGATTTTATATATATTTTATAATTTAGGTACAATTCTATATTGAAAATGTATTGTGTTTGTTTGTTTAATACGCAGAAATAAACAGAATAGTTGCGCGGAGAACGCCTTCTAAAAAAACGTTGCCCTTGTTGAGCGCGAACATCAACCTCGTACCATACAACGTATAGTATAGTATACGCAAGTGACGCAGATCGAAATCAGTCTATATTCTGCTTCTCTTCGAAACGTTGTTTACGGTGGTTGTCATGGCAACGAGGCGGCCAACGAGAGCAAACTACGGCGCGGCGCGGCGTGAGGGAACGAGAGACACGGATATTGAAGCAGCATTGTTATCGCCCATCGCCTGCCTTTAAACAGTTTATACAATACGTGTCGCCCAGTGCACGATTATAACGGTTCTTAGTTAATTTTTTTTTGTATAATAATTGTAGAAATGTTTCCTAATCCAGTATATATTTTATTACAAAAACCTTTTTCCAGAAAATTGAGTACAAAAAGGATTTTTTAAATTGCAAGAGATATGGAAAAAAGGGGAAGTCAAAAGACAATGTGTACGTTCGGAAGTTTCGGAATGAATGGTATTCGGAGTATAAGTGGTTGTGTGGAATTGTTTATTTAAAAAAACTTTTCTGTATGCCTTGTGTAATTGTGGGTGTAAAGTCGGGCGTGTGGAATAAGGAGGGATTTAACAATTTTGGGAACGTCGCACGAGGCTGTCGTAACCACAAAGTTTCTTTGGAACATACATATACGGTGTGCGTTAATGTTCGCAGAAGTCCACAAGCCGAACTAATATTTCTATTTTTTATAAAATCTAAATGAAAATCCTTCTCACGAACGTCAGTTTTTCGGTAATATTATAAATGCAACTAAAAATTTCCAGAATCATTTAAAGCCGTTTGATCTTGAAAAATTAAAAATTTTCGCCTGCGGAGCTTTTTTTCTTTTTAGTCAATCTATAAATATGCTTCACCTATTCTCAGTGTCACGAGCCGCAACTGGAAGGTGATTTATGGAAAACCTTGAGTCAGAAATTTTTTTAACCCTACAATTCGTTTTCAGAACATCAAAATACATAGAAAAAACTATTTTTTGTAGGCCTGTATTATTTTCGGGTCTACTGGAAATATTAGTTATAATTTAATATTTGTATGTGTATATATAACACATCGTGTTGAAATCGACGAAAAAATAAGTAGGAACCTCTGCTGGCACACTAGCGGGTCATCGTCCTAAAACAAAAAGGCATTAGCATCTAATGAAGCAAATATTTCTCCGAGTAATATAGAATGGGCGTCGCAAAGTTCTAAGAATGCCGTGTGCATATGAGTTCTACCTCAGAAGAACAGATATGCCGCCTGCGAACAGTATCAGGTCTTTGATTCCAGTCACGGGGATTATGTAACACAAATCCCACAAATGTTTTCTGAACGTAATATGAATATTTGAATTCCTAGTCCAATTAGTTTAAAAGCTGTATGAAGATAGTTATCCTCAATAATCTGTTTGCATAACATAATAGTGAGTAAAATCATTAGAATAATAGGATTAGGAACTTATATAGGGTGGCCGGAAATTACGAGCAAAACAATGTTATTGTTAATGTGATTTTACCCATAAAAATTACAGTATTTTATAGGTTTTACAAAAACTCAATATTAACATAGAAATCTAAATAAGAAATTTANTTTTAAATTGCGAGAGATATGGAAAAAAGGGGAAGTCAAAAGACAATGTGTACGTTCGGAAGTTTCGGAATGAATGGTATTCGGTTGTGTGGAATTGTTTATTTAAAAAAACTTTTCTGTATGCCTTGTGTAATTGTGGGTGTAAAGTCGGGCGTGTGGAATAAGGAGGGATTTAACAATTTTGGGAACGTCGCACGAGGCTGTCGTAACCACAAAGTTTCTTTGGAACATACATGTACGGTGTGCGTTAATGTTCGCAGAAGTCCACAAGCCGAACTAATATTTCTATTTTTTATAAAATCTAAATGAAAATCCTTCTCGCGAACGTCAGTTTTTCGGTAATATTATAAATGCAACTAAAAATTTCGAGAATCATTTAAAGCCGATTGATCTTGAAAAATTAAAAATTTTCGCCTGCGGCGCTTTTTTTCTTTTTGGTCAATCTATAAATATGCTTCACCTATTCTCAGTGTCACGAGCCGCCACTGGAAGGTGATTTATGGAAAACCTTGAGTCAGAAATTTTTTTAACCCTACAATTCGTTTTCAGAACATCAAAATACATAGAAAAAACTATTTTTTTGTAGGCCTGTATTATTTTTGGGTCTACTGGGAATATTAGTTATAATTTAATATTTGTATGTGTATATATAACACATCGTGTTGAAATCGACGAAAAAATAAGTAGGAACCTCTGCTGGCACACTAGCGGGTCATCGTCCTAAAACAAAAAGGCATTAGCATCTAATGAAGCAAATATTTCTCCGAGTAATATAGAATGGGCGTCGCAAAGTTCTAAGAATGCCGTGTGCATATGAGTTCTACCTCAGAAGAACAGATATGCCGCCTGCGAACAGTATCAGGTCTTTGATTCCAGTCACGGGGATTATGTAACACAAATCCCACAAATGTTTTCTGAACGTAATATGAATATTTGAATTCCTAGTCCAATTAGTTTAAAAGCTGTATGAAGATAGTTATCCTCAATAATCTGTTTGCATAACATAATAGTGAGTAAAATCATTAGAATAATAGGATTAGGAACTTATATAGGGTGGCCGGAAATTACGAGCAAAACAGTGTTATTGTTATTGTGATTTTACCCATAAAAATTACAGTATTTTATAGGTTTTACAAAAACTCAATATTAACATAGAAATCTAAATAAGAAATTTAGCTTGTGGAACGAATACATTAAAGATGAATTTTTCGAGACAAAACGTCTGAATCTGGTTTGGGCTCAGGCAGTACAGTCATGAAGGTTTGCAAAAAATGTAATAAAATTTCTAAGGTCTTATCTAAAATAATGAAATTGATGATGGTTCTGGAGAGACGAAACGTTACATATAAAAATTAATTATGCCATTCGATAGAGGGCAAAATGTTGCCATGAGAAAATGACCTTCTTTTTTCAATATCACCTCAAACAAGGCTGAAATAAAACAAAAACGGATTTCCAAAATTTCGGTTTTTTCCAAATATTTCGAAAACCACAGACCACCTAGACTGGCTTATAGAGCGACTTTGGTGAAAACACTTCGGAGCCTGATTTGGTGCCCAGCGCTCAGTCGTGTCCTAGCATTTGACGTGTACGCATCGCTGTGATTTCGATAATTAGACGTTCTATCATGGGCAAGTGTATTGTAAAACATTGTATAAATAGAAGTGATCGAGTTGGTGAAGAAAGGCAAAAAGTTTCCTTCTTTAGGTAAGTAAAAAAAAGGAATATATAAAAGGTAAATATGTACGCCATTTTTCGGTTAACGTCACAAGTTTCCAGGGTTAGCTTTATAATTTTGTTCGCCCACATAGTGTAGTGATTAACGTGATATTGTTATTATAAAATAATGAATGAATTACTGTAAAATATTTTTAGTAATTATTTACTTTATGTGAGTCTTAAATTTTTATGAAATTTTACCAATTCCCGTCATTTCGAGATAGCTGAAAATTAATTAAATATTTTTTTCAATTAAAAAAATCGCAAACAAAACTAATTTCAGATTCAGTATTCGTACAGTCAATTAATTTTTATTAAAGATCGTGGTTGTTTGACGTATCCATCTCGAGATGTCGTAGTAATATGCTAAGAAACAGAAAAATTAATAAAATTTTTAAATAATGATGAAAGCAGAACACCTAGGCTACAGAAAAATAAAATTGTTTATCATGTATTAAAAAACTTTCTGAATGTGAACATATTTGAAAATTTGCATGAACATCAATTTGATAATTTGCCTAACAATTGTAATCATTTAATAGAACTTGTAAGGGCTGAATGTGAAAAGTATATCGATGTACGAATAAATCATGAAGTCAAATTATTTAATTCGGTAAAATCTACGAAAAGACAAATATTAAATAAATTAATATTATTTAGAGGACAATAAATATATTTAAATTATTTTGTAGTTTTATTTAATATGACACTAAAATATACTATTTTCTGAATTACAAACTTAAAATTGAATATTTGTCATAAGAAGCAATATAATGTTTAATATGTAATAAAAATATTACTTAATCCGGATCTGCTTAAAGATGCGCGCGATCAGATTGCCTTCCACACTCAACTTCCCCGGATTTTGCATTCACTGGTACCCGTGTATTGGAATTAGATACGGCCAGTCTAGGTGGTCTGTGTTCGAAAACTAATCATGTTATCCTCGATTTTTTAGAGGCATAATGTTGATCCCCAGATTACGCAACTTTGCCCCCATTTAAGCTACTTAGTACCTCTTACCGTTTCCGAGATCCCTGTAGTGAAAAGCGAATTTGTAACAGCCTGTATGACGATCCTGATCGGCGCTTGCAGTTATGTGAAGAAATGAGTGATCGTACTCGAAGGAATCCAAATTTTTTGTACTCAATCTGTTTTTTTCCGATGAATATACGTTCCAACTGGATAGTCAAGTCAACTGCCATAGTTGCCGCTAATGGAGTGATGAAAATCCACGCATTTTTCATGAAACTCATACGCAGCATTCGAGGAAATTGGATGTTTGGGTGGGCATACTGGGAGACCACCTTATAGGGGCTTTCTTCCTACTGGGAAATCTGGAAGGAAACATGTACGTGAATCTACTGGAAACGAATTATTGATGAATTAAGATAAGTATGATGGTTAAAAAAAATATGCATGTCGAAAATCAAATAAAAATCTAATATATTTCACGCTTGTTTATTTTAAATACGTACTGTGAAAACAAGTACAGTACATTTGATTAACATATAAGTTAGTATTAGAGTAGTAGTGTATTTATTTTGTCACTCTTATTTTTTGTGTTGTATGTAATTCCTTTTTTTATATTATTTTTGGAATAGAACTTCTATAGTATTCCACAATTCTGTTAATTTTGGGAGTTTTCTATCAATTTCTACTCTATGTTTTTTTAAACTTCTACTTTCTATAAATGACTTTTTATAATAATTATAATTTTATCTCATTTTGTGTTGTAATTTTTTCTCTTAAATGAATATGTATTACCTTCAATATAAAATAATAACATTCCCATAATTGAAATTATTGTTTTTTTTTTGTTTCAACAAATTTAATGTCACACGCCACTGGCCTAGTCGCTACTCAATTTAGTGATCCAAAATCATAATGGCCCTAAAAGGCGGTTCTTTTATTTGGGAGAGCTCGACGACCCCCGTATTTCATAACAGTTATGAAAAATTCACTCTAGTTTTCCTGTTTCTGCTTTAATGAATTATATGTTCCATACCACAAGCAGTAGACAAACTGTAATAGATAGAAGAGCGATTAATTATATAGACTTTTTCCCGATAACAAAAAAATTTCTTCAAATCCCACTTTGAAATTAGTTGGAGACGTTGTTAAATCTGTTAAATATTTTTTAAGTAAATATCTCAATCGAATATTTTTATAGATATAAAATTTTAAACATATGAAGTACCTATCTATTTCAGTTTAAAAATCAGAAGTCATTGGAAATATCTCAGGATGAAAAATCTATCAATTATATTATCACCGTTGATTATAACATGTAACTGTATATAATTAATTATTATGGTTACAGCAAAAAAACGGTTAAATAATGGAGTCTGCGTCATGTCTAAAATTGTGAAAATAATATAAACAAACTTTGTTGTTTTCCAGTTATAATCAGTAGTGTAAGTAATTACCTAATTTTTCATCTTTGGGCATGTCAATATGGACAGAAACCGGACCTAGTGTAGGTACTCGAAGGATTTTGATGCGCTGATTATGAATCCGAGCTGAGAAATGGCCTATCACCCTAAGTTCTCGAGATATTCTAACCTACAAGTGCAAAAATCGCAGTTTTTCGCTATATTCGGGGTCAGATTACAACGTGTATTAATTTATTTTCTAAAATCGTGTTAAACCATCTCAAAGTACCAAATAACCTGCGAGCGCTAAACCCGCGACAGGTAAAACTAAGTAAGCGACGCTAAACCCATGGCAGGTAAACCTAAATACGCAATAACCAGCGAGGGCTAAAACCACGACAGATTAACCTAAATGCGCAGTAACATGCGAGCGCTGAACCCACTGCACTAGAGGTTAACCTTAGTGCGCTATAACCTTCGACGCTAAACCCACAATAGGTTAACCTAAGTGCGCAGTAACTTGCGAGGGCTAAACCCACGACAGGTAAACCTAAGTACACAGTAACCAGCTACGCTACATGCAAAACAGTTTAACTTCTGTGGAATTATCTTAACAAACTTGTACATAAATCATATTAAATGTTATTTGCGATCTTCGTGGGTTTAACCCTCGCTGGTTATTGCGCATTTAGATTTACCTGCCGTGGAATTAGCCCTCGCTGGTTATTGCACATTTAGGTTTACCTGTCGTGGGTTTAGCGTCGCAGGTTATTGCATATTTAGGTTTACCTTTTGTGGGTTTAGCGTCGTAGGTTATAGCTTACTTAGATTTACCTGTCGCGGGTTTAATGCTCGCAGGTTATTACGCATTTAGGTTAACTTGTCGTGGGTTTAACCCTCGCTGGTTATTGCGCATTTAGGTTTACCTGTCGTGGGTTTAGCGTCGCAGGTTATTACATATTTAGGTTTACCTGTTGTGGGTTTAGCGTCGTAGGTTATAGCTTACTTAGATTTACCTGTCGCGGGTTTAACGCTCGCAGGTTATTGCGGATTTAGGTTAATGCGTCGTAGGTTATAGTGCATTATGATGAACCTGTCATGAGCTTAACATGCAAATGTAGCAGGTAAATCCGCTTCATATAGTGTTTTCGCAATTTTAGATTAGAAAATCTTGAAATATTGAGATTATGGAGCAGGACTTAAAGAACTGACAAAAAAATAAAGTAAAATAGATACTAATCTGATTAATAAAAAATCATTTTTTAAAATCGTTTAAATTTTTTACAAACATTTATGTTACCGTTACTTGAAGCAGCGCATGTTTTATTTTTTAATGTCAGTGTCACTGACCTCTCCCACTGACCCAGTTTAGATGAACTATATCATCACTGTCACTAAGTAAAGGCGACGGATGGTTAGGTAAAGAAATATGGTATGTTTCCACTCTTTTTTCTTATTCAGTGATACGTGTTTCTAAAGGTCAAAGGTAGCCTCTGTATAAATATGATCCCCACTGAAAATTACACCCTGTATAATAAATCATTTGAATCGTGGATTCCAGAAAAATTTTTAATGAATGCCCTGGTTCTTTATGGACCACACTGTATGCAAACTATATTACTATTTGTCCTATTTATTTAAGTTATCTAATTAAAACCAAAAGTGGTGGCAGCTATCTTCATACTTAATTAGATAATTTATAGTTAGTTAATATTTAATAATTTCTAAAGAACCCACCAGTGACATCATGTTTTTATAAAATTTGAATATTAAACAAAAATACAGGTATTGATTTTTTCTCAGTTAAAAATAATTTAATAAATAAATCGCGGACATAAATAAACAGACATTTCTATTTCCTTTTCAGTAGAAAAAAGATCACATTCGCAATACATTCCATATAAGCAATCTCGAAAGTAATCAAGCCCTAATGGAACAATATTAGCAGTGAAACAAATTAAAACTCGAGCAAATTCGATCAATAGAAGTATTTTTCCATTGTTGTTAATTAGGGGAGCAATTACAAAGTTTCCTTGATGATTTAAAAAAGCTTTCAGTGGTCGCTCGCCCGACTGAAATGAAAACTCGAGAAAATTTAATTGAACCGTCGAAACGGAGCACATTGTGTCCCCCAAAATCCTGCTTCCTGCGGTCCTGCCGGCGTTCGTGTAGAGGGCGTGTCTGTCGCAAATTGCAACAACTGCGACCGCTGGTTTCGCCGCAGCTCTCTTTTTACGACCCTCCAATTTGCCGCGAAAAATGGACCTTGTAATGCCTGAATTTTCTCGACGTCACATTATGATGATTGCTTCTTGCTTGCATGGGCTCGAAGGGAAATTCTCGTAGGGGAAAATTGTTTTACAGTTTGTTTGTAAGTTTAAAAACTCTTAAGAACAAATTTTATATGTAGGCTATCTCAGTTCTAATCTGGCAAAGATAGGTGACAGAAAATATTATTAAAAAAAATCAGTGAATCCAGAATCGTTTATCTCATAAAAAAAAGAACGTAAGATTTTATGAAATTTTAACATCAGTGGCATGCGAAGTGTTATGACGTGTTCCTTTTTTTAATATTTTCTAAGCATTAATTTTAAGAACATCAATTGAATTATTTAATCTTCTATTCAGTTTTGTATAAAAGTAACATTTATTACAATTTATTGTTTGCGAGATATTCCTTAAAAAATCGTTTAAAGTATACACTTACACGTTCTATGTCTTTTTTTATTAAGCTTTAAAGGTATTGGTATTAAGTTAATCAAAAATTTCTTCGACACCAGAAATACATCTGTGTAATAGATATCTAACCACACAGATAAGATTTCTAACTGTTGATATTGCGGAAACAACTAGCAATAATTATCCAAAATAAAAACTAAAAATTATTTTGATATATCTAAATTCTTAAATGAGACAATCATTCAAAGAAATATCCTGTATCCTGCGTCCTATATCCTATATCCTATATAAAAAGAAACTAACTTTTTTTGTTTCATAGGAATTCCTCAAAATAATATTAAATTGGGGAAAATTTATCTTTTTTACTACAAAGATTCTGAATTAGAAACTTTCTTTACATTCTTTACAAGTTGTCAGTGCTAACAGCAACCAATAGTAGCAACTAGCCCACTTAATTAAAAGTAAAACTACGATACTAGAATACACTGAATTTAATTGCAAAAATGCCAACGCAAATATCTCATTCTGTTGACTAATCGGAATCCGGAATTGTTTATAACTATCGAAATTAAAGTTAAATGTTCAATAAATGAAAAAAGACATATTTTCTTGATATGGGAAATTTTCCCTAGTTGAAGTCGATATTGGTGTTACCGTAGGCGAAAACTGTATTAAGTGAATATAGTTACTAAAGACCGATAATTTAAATCCAGATTAAAATTCGGCCAACCAAATGAATGATTAGATAATAAGTATGTATTCACGATATATTCACCTGATGAGTTTGTTTTTTGTAAAAGTTAAGATTTATTGTATATGTTATGTCAAATTCATAATGTTGTACAATAAAATGGTTTTCCTATTTTTTGTTTGGTTATTGACTCCTTTTGTATACATATTTCAAGAAAATTTATTGAGGTGTAACTTTTATAATATGTAAACTAGACATCGGAAACTTTGTGGCGACAGTCAAATAAATAAACAGTAGTAATCTGTATTATGCTAGTAAGCGGCAATATACGTTGTAGTAGCAGAAATAGGCTAAATCTATGATCAAGCCGTGTGCCGCTCTATGCTCACAATACACAATACTACGGACTGCCATAAAAACACGTGCCAACAGTTGACCAAGCCACAGTATAGATAACAGTAAATTCACTGCCTATCTAACCTATTTATAAAAAATGTACCCTAGTTTCATTTTTATGTCGCTTGTTACCAGCGCAGAGACCACGCGCAAGTAGGGGAACCTCAAAAACTGAAAGCTAAGCTGGGCTTGTTGGTGGACTAGGGGGTTGGGCTTGCTATTGCGCATAGATGACGCGTATACCTAAATGCAATGCCGTAAATTTGTATGCCTCAGATCATGGGTCTACAAGAGTTTTCATGCCCTTGGTAAAGGTATTTCGGAGTTACAGGACTACAGACGTAACTCCTCAGAGTTTCGTGCCTGTCAACTCACAACCATGCAGTTTTGGACCCTTGATCCAAGCTTCCACAGAATTTCATTGTTCTACACTCTCGTACATCCCGTGTTATGGGATTACAAGGTTATGGGGCTAGGGGTTATGAACTTACGGGGTTATAAGTTGCTTTGTAATAAAATCATGAATTTGAAAATGTTTTTCCATTCATTGCAATCATTCGAAAACCGTTTTTTAGTGAGTGTCTCGATGTTAGGGTTAAAACACGAACTGATACAGAAATTATGATTTTAGATTCAGATTCAATGGGTTAAAATACTATGGGATCACTGGTCTAGTCCACGGGCTTACCTACTTTTTTTTTTAGGGTAATTAATTCAATTAAATGAGAAAAAGTTACCCCTTGTTTGTATTCGCTCAAAATAAAGTAACAAGTCGGTCACTGGGAAGTAACCGAAACAAGTAGTTATGTAAAATTTGTCACTTTTGCCATACTAGTCTCTCTAATAATATTGTCATCATACTCATATGAACAGAAAATTTCAGTCAATTCAATGTGGACATTATTGTGGTATTGAGAAATTATTGAACGTGATTTAAATGAAATTTTACATTTTTTTTACAATGTAATCCGTAAACTCTCACAGAAAATACTGGGCTACAAGGCCAGGGTAAAGCCATGCGAGGGAACTTATGGAGTGCCCTTTGTAGAAAAGAACAAATTAACTGCTAAACTTGAACAAAATTCGGCTCAGGAAAGGGACAGGGCCACTGTCACTTTAGAGAACATCTTTACAAGTTAAGGCTTGTAGACAGTCCGGTCTGACGAGGATGTGATTCGGCCGATAAACCTTCTCTGAATATCCTGGACGAGTGCCCAGGGTATGCCAAGGAGCTGAAAGAAATGTCGGCAAGAAAGCTTTTGGACTTTGTAAAAAGAACAAAACTACTTGCTGAATAGGAATAAGCAGTGGAACGCACAATAGGCCTGATAAGGCTGCGGTGCTATAGGACTTGAATAGAACCAACCACAGGTAGTGGTAGAAGAAGACGAAGAAGAAACTCTCAGAAATACGTCATCCGATACAGGAAATTCAAAATAAAATATGTCGAAAAAAAGATTAACGATTAAAAATCAGAAAATAATATTAGATAAAAAAATACGTCATTCCAGGACTTCTTTCAATTTTTTTTTGTTAATTGGGATATTTTACAACCTTTAATTTTAAAAATAAATTAAGCCAACTCTTACATAAAAAACGCCCAGAGTTACCTTTTTACAATATTATGTTTACCTAACCAAAGGCCTCACACAGAAAACAACTTTTAACTGATCCATTTGGCGTAAGGATTAATTTTCAAATTCTACAGGCCGCAAAATACCCAAGTAAAAAAGACAAAAAAAAAATAAATTACGCCATAAATGAACGATTTCATACAATATCTTTCCTATATATAACCCCTAAAACAAAAACCAAACCGGACGCATATTTCACCACGACCGCCTAATATACGTTCCCGCAATATCACAGTCGCCAGTCCTGACTAAGCACTTCTTGCTTTACAGCTCTCCGTGGGACCGGCCATTATCATAAAGCGGAGCGGGTCCTCCTAGTGCCGATCTGTTAAACGCCGTTTAGGATAATTTAGCCCTGGGATGCCCGGATCTCGTCAACTTCTACATTTTTCCAGCCGTCCGAAATGGTTAGAGGCGAGTTTTTTTCTTTAATCGACGAAATGGGAAAGAGAAGCTTAAAACACATTCGTTCAACTTCGTTTTTCACTCTTCCATTGGCTAAAAAGTACTAATGTACAGGATTTTTTCCGAGTCCAAGTCATAACCTCAGGAGGTTATCTCTTCGATCATTTTAAACTTGTGCAATCTTTGAAGATTTTTTATTCGGATCTATGAAAGGTGGGCTGATGGTTAATAAAATAATAGCTTCATTCCTGGTGTATTAGGAACAGTTTCCAATAGTCGGACGTAATCGCATTTGATTCGAAACAATGAACTTTGAGCCTGATGTTAAGCATGCGTTTTACTATTTGTTGGAAACTGTTTTGGATTGCTATTGAACCAGAGTGTCACTGACAACTTCAGAATTTCGTCAGTTTTCTGAAAACTTAATACAATACTTGCATTTAATTCTTAATAGTATTCCTGAACTTTCAAAAGAATAATAGAGAGCATATTTCCTATAAATAAAACCTAAAATTGGTATGGCAATCAATTTTTTTAATTTCTTTGCATTGCATTTAAAATCATATTAAAAAAAAATTGATTTTTGCTAAGAAATGTTGCAATATTATTTTCAATTTATTCAACTGGGTTAGTAATTAATAACATAGGCCGCCAAAATTTGGTCGATCCTCTGACCCAGAAACCAGAATATACTTTTGCGAAGAATTTTGGTGCGCTGAATTCGAATCTGAGGTCCAAATTTTTCAGTTGGCTCTGGTTTTCGAGATTTCCTATCCAAAATGTGCCAAAATCGCGATTTTTTGACATATTTGAGGTTATGTTACATGGAAAGGTAAATTTTGTTGCTGAATGAGGTCTTAAAGTGCTATACTTACTCTTTAAAACGCACTTGGATTTATCCCGATATCATTTTTCGTCTTTGAGATATCACATGTTGAAATTTAGTACTTTGACTTATTTCTTGATTTTTTAATAGACCGTGTTGTCTCTCATGTAATTTTATTCATTTTAGTAGTAGAAATAGGTTAAATCTGTGGTCAAGCCGTGTGACGCTCTATTCTCACAACACACAGTGCTACATTACTATAAAAACACGTGCCACACACTCACGCAAACGACCAACTCCCTCAGCAAAAAACCTGGATTGTTTACCGGCACGCCAGACCGACAAGGTAGGCATTAGGGTGCCGCTACATACATATCGAATAAATTGATCCATGGGAAGCCTCAGCTCAGATGAAGACATATACGTGTTATTGTACATACAATAAAGCGGATAGTGGGATTACTAAAAGCTGAAGTAGTTGATTCTTCGCCACCATAGTAAAAATGGCATCTATTAAAAACTTCGACTATTTTAGATATACGCCCGTGGCCTTAGTAAATGTTGAACGGTCGTTTTTAAATAGGTATTTACTGATCACCGGAGACGATTAACCGCGGAATACTTAGAACAGCTATTAATTATTTTCTACAATCACTTTCCTTATGAGTAAGAAATTATTATGTTAACTTTTGCTGGTACTTGTTATTGCGTACTATACCTATATATTTTATGGTAAGTTCAATGTGAAGCGTTTAGTATAGAAAAATAGACACTGTCCCTTTTTGTTTCATACTATTATGCAAATACATGTATATTCTTATAATGTAGAGAGTGCAGTTATAAGAAGCTAACGGTTGTGTCACTTTTTGTTTGAATAAAATTACATGAAAGAGAACACGATCTACAGCCAACCCTGTACCACATTGCAGCCGTATTAACACTTCCTACCTTTAGATATTAGGTCTATTTCTGCAGAAATTGAAGATTGATTTGAAACTATCAGAGATATTTGACCAATTGATTCGTAACTTTATACACGCTGAAAGTACGGTACGTGACAACTTAATTGGCCGAGTATATCTGATAGTTTGAAAACAGTTTGAGACATTAAGGTCAATTCACACTACAGCTCAAGTAGCGATCCGTTAAACAGAGTTAGCCTAATTCTAACAGCGTTTTTAACTAGACTAGACTTACTGAACTGGACTGACTTTAAATCTTAAGTAGAAAATATTACAAAAACGTAATACATTACTTTTGATAATTCCTGGTGTGTAAGGATAATTTACGGGCTTTATGTAATGCGTACAATAAAAATAGAGAATTTATGAAATGAACGTAAGGTTACTGATATTAAATAGTAAAAATACAAGGTAGGGCGTTTTCACGTATACCGACACCGACTCCGGTACAATATCAGCACAGCACCGATACCGACACAAAATCAGCGACGACGCGAGTGGAGTAGCCTGTCACGACACGATACCGATATATCGGCGAGTGTGAAAACATGACCATTTATTTATATGAGATTATGCATCCACCGGCATCATTGTCGTTATCGTGCCGGTGTCGTGTCGGCCAGTGTGAAAACGGCCATAAACTTCGAAAATAATCATTTGTCTACACTTTCCTGCACATTATCACTTATAAGGAAGAGCAGGTAGCACAGGGCCGGTACGTACCACTTTGTCTATGTAGCTCCATATAACTCACAGTCTTTGAGCCTGGTATTAGTTCGAGACAATACTTGAGCGGACCATGAGAGTAACTGCATGTTAGTGAGTATAAAGTGCAGTCAAGTGACTGTTCGATCTCTGATAAAACGTATACAGCTGTGCACGTGCAGACAAAATAGAATGAATTAATTAATTGAATCCGTTTATTACAGTAATTATACAATCTCAGAGATTTAAACTTCAACACAGCACATAAAAATTAAAAATGTAGGGAAAAACATTCCTTCTTTTCTTGTTTTCTTCTTCATCTAAGCACACTATTGCAGCTAAGTCGGTGGTTGAAAACATTTTAAACATTTTTCTAATAATACTGTACACTCACATTCACTATGCATTTCTAAAATTAAAATAAAAATAGAGCATAGAACAATCTTAATATCGGGTGTCCCAAAATCCACGCAAGTGTTGCCCAATGAAAAAGAAAAGGACAGCGTCGCAGCTGACAGAATTATTAAAAATGGAGCGCTACACGAAAGAACAACGCGTTTTCATTGTTGAGTATTTTAAGAATAATTAAGGTTTGACGGTTACAATTCGCAATTTTCGTACAAAATATTGAAAGAGTGATTAAACTTCATAAACTGTGAAGAAATTCAGGGAAACTGTATCAATTAGTGATCTTAAACACTCTGGTCGTCCTTCAATAAGTGGTTCAACACAAAACACAAAAGCAGTTCAAGAGAGTGTAGCTGAGAGTCCAGGAACATCAATTCAGCACTGTGGTCAAGAATTGGACATTTAGAGAAGAAGAGTAGAAAGTTCTATTGACTGNTCGTTGTCGTTGTCGTGCCGGTGTCGTGTCGGCCAGTGTGAAAACGGCCATAAATTTCGAAAATAATCATTTGTCTACACTTTCCTGCACATTATCACTTATAAGGAAGAGCAGGTAGCACAGGGCCGGTACGTACCACTTTGTCTATGTAGCTCCATATAACTCACAGTCTTTGAGCCTGGTATTAGTTCGAGACAATACTTGAGCGGATCATGAGAGTAACTGCATGTTAGTGAGTATAAAGTGCAGTCAAGTGACTGTTCGATCTCTGATAAAACGTATACAGCTGTGCACGTGCAGACAAAATAGAATGAATTAATTAATTGAATCCGTTTATTACAGTAATTATACAATCTCAGAGATTTAAACTTCAACACAGCACATAAAAATTAAAAATGTAGGGAAAAACATTCCTTCTTTTCTTGTTTTCTTCTTCATCTAAGCACACTATTGCAGCTAAGTCGGTGGTTGAAAACATTTTAAACATTTTTCTAATAATACTGTACACTCACATTCACTATGCATTTCTAAAATTAAAATAAAAATAGAGCATAGAACAATCTTAATATCGGGTGTCCCAAAATCCACGCAAGTGTTGCCCAATGAAAAAGAAAAGGACAGCGTCGCAGCTGACAGTTTAGAATTATTAAAAATGGAGTACTACACGAAAGAACAACGCGTTTTCATTGTTGAGTATTTTAAGAATAATTAAGGTTTGACGGTTACAATTCGCAATTTTCGTACAAAATATTGAAAGAGTGATTAAACTTCATAAACTGTGAAGAAATTCAGGGAAACTGTATCAATTAGTGATCTTAAACACTCTGGTCGTCCTTCAATAAGTGGTTCAACACAAAACACAAAAGCAGTTCAAGAGAGTGTAGCTGAGAGTCCAGGAACATCAATTCAGCACTGTGGTCAAGAATTGGACATTTAGAGAAGAAGAGTAGAAAGTTCTATTGACTGAAGAACTGAAGCTTACGGGTCACGCAAAGTGAAGAGAGTTCGTTGAACGACACCATGGATATTCAAAGTCATCTGGAGCACATTTTCACTATAGGATACTTACCTTGTATTTTGTTCGTACGAATTATTAGATAACACATGCAACTTCAGAGAAATTATGACTTACTAAAGTTATAAGTTAGTGTTGATCAGCTGTAGTCAAAGCAGTCACAAAACAGATTATAAAATTTTGACTTATTTTTAATTCAGGCAGTAATTGTAATCTACGGGACTTTATTCTAATGTAATTAATGTCTGGTACTTCTAGTTGGGGCATTGGTTAACAGAAGACGCCACATATAGTAAAATAATACTTTGTACGCCATGAGATAAAAGGTGAAAAATCTTACTACATAGCCACAGTTAGGATCACTTAAAACCTTAGTAGTTAACCATTTCAAATTTCATCAACTTATGACGCAAAATAGTCCACAAGGCATTGGAAATGCCTAAAGATGAAAAATTATCCAGTTCTAACACTGCTCATTCATATTTGAAATAAATAATATTTTACTTTTTTTGCTCGAATCATTGTCATTATCCTGAAAGGAATACCAAAGGAGTACTAAATACGGATTAACTAATAAAGCACCTATTATCATAATAATTATACAATAGCAGCTTCTGCTTTTGTTCCTAATGAAATAATTCGGCGCACTCCGTTTTTCATTCATCAAAACGATGCGATCAACAGATCAACGACTACAGTCCTAATATGACAAGTCATTCTAAATCTATTACACTGAGGTGAACCCCTACGTTATAGAGGCCTCACCTTAGTCAACTATAATTGATTTGATGATACAATTTTATGTACCGTTAGGCCAGTATAATGGTTTCAACCCTACGCTTTGACCTTCTGGTAACTAGCATGTCACTTTGGGTTTTATCTGGTCATCTAAAAATATATTTTTTAACATTCAGGTAGATCGGTTCCTTTCGGTTTTTGGAACTGTTTGTTATTTTTGTAATAATTACTAATAAATTTCGTCAGTTACTACATTTTTATCATTTGATTGTGAGTTTCAGAAAAAAATATACCTCAATATTGCTTAAGCAACTGTTTTGTAACTGTGCAATTAAGAGAGTCATAATTCCGTATAAGTTTAAAATATATTTAAATTCAGAATATACTTTCATATAGTTATAGAAAAAATAAAAATACAAAATTGTGTATTACTTTTATGAAAAGTAATACACAAATCCTGAGATGAAAATACATTTACTCCAGACTATGGAGTTTAGTTACCCAGTCTTGTTTGAAAATAATTAGTTAACGCCCAATAAATTGTGCAGGAATTCTTTCATTCCTGCATATAATCCTTAAAACATATATTCAGAAGCTCAAACAACTAATAGTTACAGCAAGATAAAGTCTAAATTGTGGTCACTTGTCTACTGAACTGAATCGTCGCGAATGCGAATATGCATATTAGTCCAGGAGAATTACACATTGACATGGCTGTTGCTTGACGTAATTTGGATATTAGTAAAAATCGGTTGAAAATAATATATACAATGAAAATATAAGGTTGTGCCAAGAAAAATAGTGGTGCTATTAGCAGAAAAAATTAAAAACTGCAAAAATACTCAAAAATGACAATATACAGGGTGGTCCAAATTTTATGCAGGAAACTTCGAGGGCAGATAGATCTCTTTAAAATAATATCTGTTTGCCTTATAAATATAGGTCTGGAACGGCACCGTTTTAGAGATACAGGGTGTTGAAGTTGTCAAAAAAAAATTGATTTTTTGTTTATATATCCGGAATATATAAACCGATCTCAATAAAATTTGATACATATAATGTATGATAGTAGGCCTTATATTCCCTGAAATATGAGCATTAAAGGTTCAACCAGTAGTGTACAGGGTGGTTGATTTTCGATAGTTTTATAGGGTACAGCCAAAACGGTGATAGATACAAAAAATCTGATATCGATGTCCCGTCCTCTTTTTTTGAGTTTACTTCGCTGATACCAAAAGATCTTGGCTAACTTGATTAGTTTTAGATATACAGGTTTTTTTTAAAAAATGGCCCATTTACATTAACCTCTCTATCTCCGTTGTCATTCAATTTAGAAGAAAAAAGTGTGCACATTATTTGTTCTATTTTTTATTAGGAAGCCATTGGCGTACTCAGATTTTTTACAAATCGCACAGTTTCTCCGATATTGCATAAACAT